>NC_034177.2:1163591-1463591 GCF_002021735.2 Oncorhynchus kisutch | reverse complement strand
GGTTATAACAGGGTCACCGTCTCATCTAGAGGTTATAACATGGTTACCGTCTCATCTAGAGGTTATAACAGGGTCACCGTCTCATCTAGAGGTTATAACAGGGTCACCGGCTCATCTACAGAGATGTAGGTTATAACAGGGTCACCATCTCATCTAGAGGTTATAACAGGGTCACAGTCTCATCTAGAGGTTATAACAGGGTCACAGTCTCATCTAGAGGTTATAACAGGGTCACAGTCTCATCTACAGAGGTTATAACAGGGTCACAGTCTCCTCTACAGTGGTTATGACAGGGTCACAGTCTCATCTAGAGGTTATGACAGGGTCCCCGTCTCATCTACAGAGAGGTAGGTTATAACAGGGTTACCGTCTCATCTAGAGGTTATAACAGGGTCACCGTCTCATCTAGAGGTTATAACAGGGTCACCGTCTCATCTAGAGGTTATAACAGGGTCACCGTCTCATCTAGAGGTTATAACAGGGTCACCGTCTCATCTAGAGGTTATAACAGGGTCACCGTCTCATCTACAGAGGTTATAACATGGTCACAGTCTCATCTAGAGGTTATGACAGGGTCACCGTCTCATCTACAGAGAGGTAGGTTATAACAGGGTCACCATCTCATCTAGAGGTTATAACAGGGTCACAGACTCATCTAGAGGTTATAACAGGGTCACAGTCTCATCTACAGAGGTTATAACAGGGTCACAGTCTCCTCTACAGAGGTTATGACAGGGTCACAGTCTCATCTAGAGGTTATGACAGGGTCCCCGTCTCATCTACAGAGAGGTAGGTTATAACAGGGTTACCGTCTCATCTAGAGGTTATAACAGGGTCACCGTCTCATCTACAGAGAGGTAGGTTATAACAGGGTTACCGTCTCATCTAGAGGTTATAACAGGGTCACCGTCTCATCTAGAGGTTATAACAGGGTCACAGTCTCCTCTACAGAGGTTATGACAGGGTCACAGTCTCATCTAGAGGTTATGACAGGGTCCCCGTCTCATCTACAGAGAGGTAGGTTATAACAGGGTTACCGTCTCATCTAGAGGTTATAACAGGGTCACCGTCTCATCTACAGAGAGGTAGGTTATAACAGGGTTACCGTCTCATCTAGAGGTTATAACAGGGTCACCGTCTCATCTAGAGGTTATAACAGGGTCACCGTCTCATCTACAGAGAGGTAGGTTATAACAGGGTCACCGTCTCATCTAGAGGTTATAACAGGGTCACAGTCTCATCTAGAGGTTATAACAGCGTCACCTCCGACCACGGCATGGAAGTTAGCTGAATTTTGCAACTGTAATAACAGTATACATCAGACAAAAGCCACAAGAAACTCATCAACGTATAACGATGAAAGGTAAACCTGCCTTTCCCTATGAGGTCTCTCTCTATGGTGGTGAGCTCCTGTTTGAAGGAGGTGAAGTATTTGTAGAGAGCCCAGACAAAAGCCTGGTAAGTCCTGAAGGGAGGCTCGGTGCCCTGCTTGGAGGAGTAGGAGCCTGGAGGGCAGGGCTCAGTGTCGTACCCCGTTACCTCGTCTATAAACCTCTGCAGCCGGAACACTGCCTGGCCATAGACTGCTATGTGCTCCAACACGGACCGTAGGCAGTTCTAGCAGGGAGAGAGACAGAGAGAGAGAAGAAAGAGGAGAGAGAGGAGAAAGAGAGAGAGAGGAGAAAGAGAGGAGAGAAAGACAGAGAGAAAGAGAGAGCAGAGAAAGAGAGAGAGAGAGCAGAGAAAGAGACAGAGAGACAGAAAGAAACAGAAAGAGACAGAGAGTAGAAAGAGGAGAGAGAGAGGAGAAAGAGGAGAGGAGAAAGAGGAGAGAGAGAGAGAAGAAAGAGGAGAGAGACCGAGACACGAGAAAGAGGAGAGAAAGAAGGACAGATAGAGAGGAGAGAGAGATGGGGTTAGACAGGGAATTCCAATTTATGAGACCAATTTGTTCCAGATTGTTAATATACACATGTAATGATTAGACTGTAGTCTTACGTTAGTCAGGTGAGTGACCACCACATCATTCCTGACCACCACTTTTCCATCCTGATGCTGGAATATAAAGTGTTTCTTCACCCCAGAGAGCAGCCTGGGGACAAACAATCATGGATCAACTGAAGCCCTAAAAGAGACTTTCCGTAAGATTTGCATCATTTTTAACCAGTAGCTCTGACCATAGCGCTCATGAGCCAAAACGGGAGTACTACGTCGTCGGCTCCCTCTTTCTCTGCTGTGTGTGCATCTTGCTAGCTGTCACTCAAATGGCGAGGGGCTGAAGCTCATTGGCTGGAACTCGCATTGCTAGGGGGCTGGCTTACGAGGGGGAAACGGCACTGCTTTCAGAAAACAGTCACTTTCAAACAAAGGATTTAGTGGCTAATTAAGGTAAAACCGTAATTCTGTTCATAGATTCTGCATGTATGAACTACACATTGATATATCCAGCCCAAAGCGTGAGGTTTTTAAAAAATACTTACGTAGACGCCAAAGTTCTGGAGCCAGGGCTCTAGTGCGACCATATTAAACGCATGTGACTAAAAACAGGTGTGTGACTGTGTGAACTGCCCTGTGCGAACTGCCCTGTGCGAACTGCGCTGTGTGAACTGTTCTGTGTGAACTGCCCTGTGCAAACTGCCCTGTGCAAACTGCCCTGTGCAAACTGCCCTGTGCAAACTGCCCTGTGCAAACTGCCCTGTGCAAACTGCCCTGTGCAAACTGCCCTGTGCAAACTGCCCTGTGCAAACTGCCCTGTGCAAACTGCCCTGTGCAAACTGCCCTGTGCGAACTGCCCTGTGTGTACTGCCCTGTGTGTACTGCCCTGTGTGAACTGCGAGTGAAGTGCTGAAAGATGAATTTTTAGAAGCACACAGGCATAGAAGTCTAATTTACCTGCCAGTCCAGAGTGACAGTCCTGGTGTTTCCTGGCTATTTACATAGTATTGTAAAATAACTGATCCAAAGGGCTTTGACTTCTCAAACATGGCAGGAAGCGAACACAAGATGATGCCCCATCCCCTTATTAATTCAGCCACTTACATAGCAACTTCAACTGAGGGGTCGTGTTTTTCAAGCAGGAGATAAAGATAAAAACCGCAAAACGAATATCTTGCTGTGTTTAGTAAACACAGATCTAAAAAGCTTCTTAATGTCATTTCTGCTCGGCTTCAGACTCGTTTTGTTCTTCAGTAGCACTTCTAAACTTGGGTGAAAATTCAGAACAGGCATTCTGTCAGCAGACAGCTCTGACCGACAACTCTGACAGACAGCTCTGACCGACAGCTCTGACAGACAGCTCTGACTGATGTCTAGCTACAGTTGAAGTCATTATAGGCCCTTCACCAGCCCCCACTATAATCGGCCATTCACCAGCCCCCACTATAATCGGCCATTCACAAGCCCCCACTATAATCGGCCATTCACCAGCCCCCACTATAAATCGGCCATTCACCAGCCCCCACTATATCGGCCTTTCACCAGCCCCCACTATATCGGCCATTCACCAGCCCCCACTATATCGGCCATTCACCAGCCCCCACTATATAGACAATTCACCAGCCCCCACTATATCGTCCATTCACCAGCCCCCACTATATCGGCCATTTACCAGCCCCCACTATATAGACAATTCACCAGCCCGCACTATATCGGCCATTCACCAGCCCCCACTATATCGGCCATTCACCAGCCCCCACTATATCGGCCATTCACCAGCCCCCACTATATCGGCCATTCACCAGCCCCCACTATATCGGCCATTCACCAGCCCCCACTATATCGGCCATTCACCAGCCCCCACTATATCGGCCATTCACCAGCCCCCACTATATCGACCATTCACCAGCCCCCACTATATCGGCCATTCACCAGCCCCCACTATATCGGCCATTCACCAGCCCCCACTATATCGGCCATTCACCAGCCCCCACTATATCGGCCATTCACCTGATCATTAGTTTTTTCCCGCTCATATAGTCCAGAAAGAAAATATTCTATCCAGTATAAAGGCTGAAGGAGGAGAAGTCCACAGCTCATTGTCTAAGAAGGTTACCATGGCAAAGACTATCCTGAGTCACGCCTGAGAGCATCAGCATGGAAATTGGACCACGATGACAACAAAAAGTCTCAGTGGAATTACACAACCTGCCAGCACGGAAATGTCGACAGTCGCTACCAAGAGAACCATCCCATCTTACCACAGTGTCTCCCGGATCAACCATCCCATCTTACTACAGTGTCTCCCGGATCAACCATCCCATCTTACCACAGTGTCTCCCGGATCACCCATCCCATCTTACCACAGTGTCTCCCGGATCACTTGCGTCTCGGTGACAAAGGCTTTCTCTTCAGGCAGATACAATGGGTCAGTGTTGTACACGTGTTGGTCCCTGTGGAGAAAAAACAACGCAATAGAGCTTTAGGATTTCAATTACAACCTCTTCACAAACATCAACACAGCATGCACAGATAACCATGTCTGCCCAGAGCCATTTGGGCCAGGTCAAAAGTAGTGTACTATATAGGGAATCATGTTCTATTTGGGACTCAGGTTTTCATGGTTGGACTGTAACCCAGGTTGCATTCTGGGTTCAGGGGTCATACCAGACGTTGAGCAGGTTGGAGTGTAGATGGAGACTGTGAGGGAAGCGGGGAGTGTGGCCCTGCCAGTACGGAGTAACCACATGTTGCTCTAACCAGGACCTGGCATCAGGCTCACCCACTGTAATCACAAGACAATAAACCCACTGTAACCACAATAAACCCACTGTAATCACAATAAACCCACTGTAACCACAATAAACCCACTGTAGTCACAATAAACCCACTGTAGTCACAATAAACCCACTGTAGTCACAATAAACCCACTGTAGTCACAATAAACCCACTGTAATCACAATAAACCCACTGTAACCACAATAAACCCACTGTAACCACAATAAACCCACTGTAGTCACAATAAACCCACTGTAGTCACAATAAACCCACTGTAGTCACAATAAACCCACTGTAGTCACAATAAACCCACTGTAATCACAATAAACCCACTGTAACCACAATAAACCCACTGTAACCACAATAAACCCACTGTAGTCACAATAAACCCACTGTAGTCACAATAAACCCACTGTAGTCACAATAAACCCACTGTAGTCACAATAAACCCACTGTAGTCACAATAAACCCACTGTAATCACAATAAACCCACTGTAACCACAATAAACCCACTGTAACCACAATAAACCCACTGTAACCACAATAAACCCACTGTAACCACAATAAACCCACCGTAGTCACAATAAACCCACCGTAACCACAATAAACCCACCGTAACCACAATAAACCCACTGTAACCACAATAAACCCACTGTAACCACAATAAACCCACTGTAATCACAAGACAATAAACCTACAATAAACCCACTGTAATCACAATAAACCCACTGTAGTCACAATATACCCACTGTAACCACAATAAACCCACTGTAACCACAATAAACCCACTGTAACCACAATAAACCCACTGTAATCACAAGACAATAAACCTGCTATAACCACAACACAATAAACCCACTGTAGTCACAAGACAATAAACCCACTGTAATCACAATAAACCCACTGTAATCACAAGACAATAAACCTACAATAAACCCACTGTAATCACAATAAACCCACTGTAGTCACAATAAACCCACTGTAACCACAATAAACCCACTGTAATCACAAGACAATAAACCCACTGTAACCACAATAAACCCACTGTAATCACAAGACAATAAACCTGCTATAACCACAACACAATAAACCCACTGTAGTCACAAGACAATAAACCCACTGTAATCACAATAAACCCATTATAACCACAACACAATAAACCCACTGTAGTCACAAGACAATAAACCCACTGTAGTCACAAGACAATAAACCCACTGTAACCACAATAAACCCACTGTAGTCACAATAAACCCACTGTAGTCACAATAAACCCACTGTAGTCACAATAAACCCACTGTAGTCACAATAAACCCACTGTAATCACAATACAATAAACCCACTGTAATCACAATACAATAAACCCACTGTAATCACAATAAACCCACTGTAATCACAATAAACCCACTGTAATCACAATAAACCCACTGTAATCACAAAACAATAAATCCGCTGTAATCAAAATAAACCCACTGTAGTCACAAGACAATAAACCCACTGTAACCACAATAAACCCACAAGACAATAAACCCACTGTAATCACAAGACAATAAACCCACTGTAACCACAATAAACCCACTGTAGTCACAATAAACCCACTGTAATCACAATACAATAAACCCACTGTAACCACAATAAACCCACTGTAGTCACAAACCCACTGTAGTCACAATAAACCCACTGTAATCACAATACAATAAACCCACTGTAACCACAATAAACCCACAAGACCATAAACCCACTGCAGTCACAACACAATAAACCCACTGTAGTCACAATAAACCCGCTGTAGTCACAACACAATAAACCCACTGTAACCACAATAAACCCACTGTAGTCACAATAAACCCACTGTAGTCACAATAAACCACTGTAGTCACAATAAACCCACTGTAACCACAAACCCACTGTAGCCACAACACAATAAACCCACTGTAGTCACAACACAATAAACCCACTGTAACCACAATAAACCCACTGTAACCACAATAAACCCACTGTAATCACAAGACAATAAACCCACTGTAACCACAATAAACCCACTGTAACCACAATAAACCCACTGTAATCACAAGACAATAAACCTGCTATAACCACAACACAATAAACCCACTGTAGTCACAAGACAATAAACCCACTGTAATCACAATAAACCCACTATAACCACAACACAATAAACCCACTGTAATCACAATAAACCCATTATAACCACAACACAATAAACCCACTGTAGTCACAAGACAATAAACCCACTGTAATCACAATAAACCCACTGTAATCACAAAACAATAAATCCGCTGTAATCAAAATAAACCCACTGTAGTCACAAGACAATAAACCCACTGTAACCACAATAAACCCACAAGACAATAAACCCACTGTAATCACAAGACAATAAACCCACTGTAACCACAATAAACCCACTGTAGTCACAATAAACCCACTGTAGTCACAATAAACCCACTGTAATCACAATACAATAAACCCACTGTAACCACAATAAACCCACTGTAGTCACAAACCCACTGTAGTCACAATAAACCCACTGTAATCACAATACAATAAACCCACTGTAACCACAATAAACCCACAAGACCATAAACCCACTGCAGTCACAACACAATAAACCCACTGTAGTCACAATAAACCCGCTGTAGTCACAACACAATAAACCCACTGTAACCACAATAAACCCACTGTAGTCACAATAAACCCACTGTAGTCACAATAAACCACTGTAGTCACAATAAACCCACTGTAACCACAAACCCACTGTAGCCACAACACAATAAACCCACTGTAGTCACAACACAATAAACCCACAGTAATCACAAACCCACTGTAACCACAATAAACCCACTGTAGTCACAAGACAATAAACCCAATGTAATCACAATAAACCCACTGTAAATCACAAACCCACTGTAAATCACAAACCCACTGTAATCACAACACAATAAACCCACTGTAATCACAATAAACCCACTGTAACCACAATAAACCCACTGTAAATCACAAACCCACTGTAGTCACAATAAACCCACTGTAGTCACAATAAACCCACTGTAGTCACAATAAACCCACTGTAGTCACAATAAACCCACTGTAGTCACAATAAACCCACTGTAGTCACAATAAACCCACTGTAATCACAATAAACCCACTGTAATCACAATAAACCCACTGTAGTCACAATAAACCCACTGTAGTCACAATAAACCCACTGTAATCACAATACAATAAACCCACTGTAATCACAATAAACCAACTGTAGTCACAATAAACCCACTGTAGTCACAAGACAATAAACCCACTGTAATCACAAGACAATAAACCCACTGTAACCACAATAAACCCACTGTAATCACAATAAACCCACTGTAACCACAATAAACCCACTGTAGTCACAATACAATAAACCCACTGTAATCACAATAAACCCACTGTAGTCACAATACAATAAACCCACTGTAATCACAATAAACCCACTGTAGTCACAATAAACCCACTGTAGTCACAATAAACCCACTGTAATCACAATAAACCCACTGTAATCACAATAAACCCGCTATAACCACAACACAATAAACCCACTGTAATCACAAGATTGGGCTTCAGGTATTGAGAGTATATGATCTGTACCTGTCCAGGTAACAGGGACCGTCTTCTCCTGGTCCTCCTGGGGGGTACGGTCCACCTGTATCCCAGAATCCTCTCTGCTGAGCGGCTGCTGACTGTCCTCGTCCTCGCTCTCCTCCTCAGACCACTCCTAGATAGAGAGATGTTTAACAGACCGCTCCTATGGTAGAGATGTTTAACAGACCACTCCTAGATATAGAGATGTTTAACAGACCGCTCCTAGATAGAGAGACGTTTAACAGACAGCTCCTATGGTAGAGAGATGTTTAACAGACCACTCCTATGGTAGAGATGTTTAACAGACCGCTCCTATGGTAAAGAGGTAGATGAACACAGACCGCATGAGAGGAATGTACACCAGGACGAGGAATAGAGACAGTTCGTGGAAGTATGCCATATCTACTTTGAAGAACTAGTCAAATAATTTGGTCAGACAGCTATGAAGCGTACTGAGGCAGGCTAGCTAAATAGGATGACTGTTCTCCCCGTGCTGTCTTCAGAGATAACGTTAGATGGTCTGGCTGGCTGCTACTGCCTTAGCAGAGATTAGATGATGACTTTAAGGAATGAAAAATAATAAAGTCATCAAATACAAAATGCAATATACACAACTGAAATATTGTATTATTTCATAGGAATTTCCAATTTTTCAATTGATGTCTAACCAATGTGGACCTGACAAAGACAATGGGATATTTTCTTCCACTATTTTTGGCTTTGAAATTTCAATTAAAAAGCTCTGAAATCATTTTAATGTCGTCATTTTATAATGCATTTGGTGTTGTAAAAAAAATCTATAATTTTTTAATATTGGAACTGAAACCAAACCGACCTCAAAAAGCACTAATCACTCAGTAGTAAGAGAGAGAGACTCCTGTTAGAGACAGTTAACAGTTAGCATCAAAACAAGGCCAGGAAGAGGAAGGACTACACACTACAGCAAATCAGCCATCCCATTAGAACTGCCTGAATCAGACAGAGGGCTTGGAGAGAGATGGCTCTGGTCAATAAGGGTGGCATTTGGACGGCACCACGGTTTCAAAACAGTACAGTAGATTCTGGTAATAATATAAATGAAGGGCTGAACATCACGGAACATGTTTGAAATGGAAAATAAGCAGAAGAAAGAGTTGAAGCAAGTTTTACTCACTGGGGTGTCAGGATATGGATCTGTATCTAGCTCTCCTTCCTGTAAATATCCACACCAGTCAAAGTCGTCTTCTTTCTCTACACAGACACAGGAGATCATGTAGTCCAGACTGAGAACACATCAGGAGTAAGAGGAACATCAGAGGAAGGAAGGGGTTATGTACTCACCAGTCTCCTTCAGTCTGGGTGTCTCGCTGTAGTTGGAGTTAAGGGGAGAGTCGGAGAGGTGTAGGAGAAGGTCCAGGAGACTGTGATGAACATCCGTCTGTAACAAAACATAGGAGGACACAAGGTAGGTCATTCACTACACTGCAAACTAAGCGTACAGGTTCATTTTATGATACAGGCTGTGTGCATTATGTTGATCATATGCGGGCCTGCCAGACGAGTTAAATGCCTTTTACGCTAGCTTTGAGGCAAGAAACACTGAAGCATGCATGAGAGCACTAGCTGTTCCAGACGACTGTGTGATCACGCTCTCCGTAGCCGATGTGAGCAAGACTTTTAAACAGGTCAACATTCACAAAGCCGCGGGGCCAGTCAGATTACCAGGACGTGTACTGAGAGCACAGACCAACCAGCAAGTGTCTTCCCTGACATTTTTACACCACAAACTGTCATGTTCCAAACACACAAAGACCGTCATGAAGAGGGCACGACAACACCGTTTCCCCCTCAGGAGACTGAAAAAATTTGGCATGGGTCCTCAGATCCTCAAAAAAAATCTACAGCTGCAACATCGAGAGCATCCTGACTGGTTGCATCACTGCCTGGTATGGCAACTGCTTGGCCTCCGTCCGCAAGGCTCTACAGAGGGTAGTGCGTACGGCCCAGTACATAACCGGGGCCAAGCTTCCTGACATCCAGGACCTCTATACCAGGCAGTGTCAGAGGAAGGCCCCAAAAAACTCCAGTCACGCAAGTCAAAAACTGTTCTCTCTACAACCGCACAGCAAGTGGTACCGGAGCCCCAAGTCTAAGATCAAAATGTTCCTAAACAGCTTCTACCCCCAAGACAGAAGACTGCTGAACAGCCAATCAAATGCCCACCCAGACTATTTACGTTGACCTTTCAGTAACTGGTGCCACACTATGCTTCCTGCCCCCCCACCTCACTTGTAATTATACAGTCTGTGTGCAGTATGTTTCTTGTCCAACCATACCTTAGTTCCATCTGTGTTGGGTAGAGGTGAGTTGAGGAACTCTTCTGTCAGTCTGACCCAGCTCTCTGCTTTACTCAGGTCTGAATGCACCATCAGTTTCTCATAGATCCTGAAACAGTGGTATTTCATCATGCTCATAATGAACAGGTAACGTTAATTCTACATACACAAATCACATTTACACTGCGTTGAACCTGTTTGCCAACTCACCCATTTACACTGCGTTGAACCTGTTTGCCAACTCACCCATTTACACTGCGTTGAACCTGTTTGCCAACTCACCCATTTACACTGCGTTGAACCTGTTTGCCAACTCACCCATTTACACTGCGTTGAACCTGTTTGCCAACTCACCCATTTACACTGCGTTGAACCTGTTTGCCAACTCACCCATTTACACTGCGTTGAACCTGTTTGCCAACTCACCCATTTACACTGCGTTGAACCTGTTTGCCAACTCACCCATTCACACTGCGTTGAACCTGTTTGCCAACTCACCCATTCACACTGCGTTGAACCTGTTTGCCAACTCACCCATTCACACTGCGTTGAACCTGTTTGCCAACTCACCCATTCACACTGCGTTGAACCTGTTTGCCAACTCACCCATTCACACTGCGTTGAACCTGTTTGCCAACTCACCCATTCACACTGCGTTGAACCTGTTTGCCAACTCACCCATTTACACTGCGTTGAACCTGTTTGCCAACTCACCCATTCACACTGCGTTGAACCTGTTTGCCAACTCACCCATTTACACTGCGTTGAACCTGTTTGCCAACTCACCCATTCACACTGCGTTGAACCTGTTTGCCAACTCACCCATTCACACTGCGTTGAACCTGTTTGCCAACTCACCCATTCACACTGCGTTGAACCTGTTTGCCAACTCACCCATTCACACTGCGTTGAACCTGTTTGCCAACTCACCCATTCACACTGCGTTGAACCTGTTTGCCAACTCACCCATTCACACTGCGTTGAACCTGTTTGCCAACTCACCCATTTACACTGCGTTGAACCTGTTTGCCAACTCACCCATTCACACTGCGTTGAACCTGTTTGCCAACTCACCCATTCACACTGCGTTGAACCTGTTTGCCAACTCACCCATTCACACTGCGTTGAACCTGTTTGCCAACTCACCCATTTACACTGCGTTGAACCTGTTTGCCAACTCACCCATTCACACTGCGTTGAACCTGTTTGCCAACTCACCCATTCACACTGCGTTGAACCTGTTTGCCAACTCACCCATTCACACTGCGTTGAACCTGTTTGCCAACTCACCCATTTACACTGCGTTGAACCTGTTTGCCAACTCACCCATTCACACTGCGTTGAACCTGTTTGCCAACTCACCCATTCACACTGCGTTGAACCTGTTTGCCAACTCACCCATTTACACTGCGTTGAACCTGTTTGCCAACTCACCCATTCACACTGCGTTGAACCTGTTTGCCAACTCACCCATTCACACTGCGTTGAACCTGTTTGCCAACTCACCCATTCACACTGCGTTGAACCTGTTTGCCAACTCACCCATTTACACTGCGTTGAACCTGTTTGCCAACTCACCCATTCACACTGCGTTGAACCTGTTTGCCAACTCACCCATTCACACTGCGTTGAACCTGTTTGCCAACTCACCCATTCACACTGCGTTGAACCTGTTTGCCAACTCACCCATTCACACTGCGTTGAACCTGTTTGCCAACTCACCCATTTACACTGCGTTGAACCTGTTTGCCAACTCACCCATTCACACTGCGTTGAACCTGTTTGCCAACTCACCCATTTACACTGCGTTGAACTTTATGACTATTGGCATCTAGGAAACGGTGAAACCTGCCAACACAGAGACAAACCCACGATGACCATCTTGACAGTTCATCTTTGACCATATCACCTTTTCTAAAGCAGCTGTGTAATCATAATTAAAATGTGGCATCCTTACCTGAAATTGGACCAGGTAAATTTCAGTGCCAGTTGAAAGTTCTGCTCTTCTTCATCTTGAATCCCACTGATGTGTTTGACCAGGTTCTTCACCTCTTCCTCGGTCTCCTTTTCGAATTTGGTCCAGTGCGCCTGTGACATTGTTGTGACCAATTTGGCTAGCGTTAGCTAGTTAGCAAGCTAATACATTCACTGTGCTGTAAAATTCACCAACGAAGAAACTGCATGTATTGATAGCTGGACTCTTGATGCTGTATCGTCGGATAGTGCCAGCTAAATCTTTTTCAATTAGCTAGCCAGCTTATTAGCTGGCCGTTGCGTTGAAATTCATTCTGTGGAAACAGTGGAAGCTAGCTAGCTACGCGTTAGCAACGAGTAAAGGCCTAAAAACACGTCCCTTGAAGTTATGATACTAAACTAGAGAAATGAAATCGTTGCATGCATCAGAAGACGTTGCAATGAATTAATTTGTTTTAGCTCTCTGCCGTTACTGTTTATTATGATAGCTAGCAATCTTCATGCAACAACTTCTCGACTACTAGCAACGCTAACGATGACGTCACTGTCCTATGGTAATGAGAAAACCTTCAAAATAAAAGCCCGTATTTCAAAACATGAAAAAAAAAACTGGGCAAGTCAGTTAAGAAGACATTCTTATTTACAATGACGGCCTACCAGAATACAAAAGGACTTGTGCAGGGATGGGGTCTGGTATTTTTTTTATGTAATAAAAATATAGGAGAAACACACATGACAAGAGACACCACCTAAAGAGAGACATAAGACAACAACATAGCAAGGCAGCAACACATAAACACAGCATGGTAGCAACACAACATGGTAGCAGCACAAAGGGCAAGAAGGTAAAGGCAACAATACATCACATGAAGCAGCCACAACTGTCAGTAAGAGTGTCCATGATTGAGTCTTTGAATGACAATAACAAGGCTATACACCCCGGTACCGAGTCAATGTGCGGGGGTACAGGTTAGTCAAGGTAATTGAGGTAAAATGTCAAATTAAATCATCAAATTAAATTTTAATGGTCACATACACATGGTTAGCAGATGTTAATGGAGTGTAGCGAAATGCTTGTGCTTCTTGTTCCAACAGTGCAGTAATATCTAACAAGTAATCTAACAATTCCACAACAACTGCCTTATACACACAAATCTAAAGGGATGGAAGGAGAATATGTACATATAAATATATGGATTTTTATTTTGTATTTTACCAGGTAAATCAACTGAGAACACATTCTCATTTACAGCAACGACCTGGGGAATAGTTACAGGGGAGAGGAGGGGGGATGAATGAGCCATTTGTATACTGGGGATGATTAGGTGGCCATGATGGTATTGGGAATTTGGGAATTTAGCCAGCACGCCAGGGTTGATGATGGCTGTTTAACAGTTGGATGGCCTTCATAGAAGCTGTTTTTCAGTCTCTCGGTCCCCGCTTTGATGCACCTGTACTGACCTCGGGGTGAACAGGCAGTGGCTCGGGTGGTTGTTGATCCTTGATGATCGTTTTGGCCTTCCTGTGACATTGGGTTTTGTGGGTGTCCTGGGGGGCAGGTAGTTTGCCAGGCGGTGATACAGCCCGACAGGATGCTCTCAATTGTGCATCTGTAAAGGTTTGTGAGGGTTTAAGGTGACAAGCCAAATGTCGAGGCACTGTTGCTCCTTCTTCACCACACTGTCTGTGTGGGTGGACCATTTCAGTTTGTCCGTGATGTGTATGCAGAGGAACTTAAAACTTTCCACCTTCTCCACTGCTGTTCCGTCGATGTGAATAGTGGGATGACCAGGAAGTCCAGGATCCAGTTGCAGAGGGAGGTGTTTAGTCCCAAGGTCCTTAACTTTGTGATGAGCTTTGAGGGCACTATGGTAGGTGTAGGTAGGGGTAAAGTGACTTTGCATAGATAATAAACGGCGAGTAGCAGCAGCGTAAAAAAAAGGGGGGGGAGGGGTGTCAATGCAAATAGTCTGGGTAATTATTTGAATAACTGTTCAGCAGTCTTATGGCTTGGGGATAGAAGCTGTAAGAAGAAGCTGCCTTTTGGACCTAGACTAGGTGCTCCAGTACCGCTTGCTGTGCGGTAGCAGAGAAATTGTCTATGACTAGGGTGGCTGGAGTCTTTGACAATTTTTAGGGCCTTCCTCTGACACCGCCTGGTATAGAGGTCCTGGATGGCAGAAAGCTTGGCCCCAGTGATGTACTGGGCTGTACGTACCACCCTCTATAGGGCCTTCCTCTGACACCGCCTGGTATAGAGTTCCTGGATGGCAGAAAGCTTGGCCCCAGTGATGTACTGGGCTGTACCCATTACCCTCTATAGGGCCTTCCTCTGACACCGCCTGGTATAGAGTTCCTGGATGGCAGAAAGCTTGGCCCCAGTGATGTACTGGGCTGTACCCATTACCCTCTGTAGTGCCTTTGGACAATGATAGTTTGTTGGGGATGTGGACACCAAGGAACTTGAAGCTCTCAACCTGCTCCCCTACAGACCTGTTGATGTGAATGGGGGCGTGCTCGGTCCTCCTTTTCCTGTAGTCCACAATCATCTCCTTAGTCTTGGTTACGTTGAGGGATAGGTTGTTATTCTGGCATCACACTCCCAGGTCTCTGACCTCCTCCCTATAGGCTGTCTCATCGTTGTTGGTGATCAGGCCTACCACTGTTGTGTCGTCAACAAACTTAATGATGGTGTTGGAGTCATGTTTGGCCATGCAGTCGTGGGTGAAAAGGGAGTACAGGAGGGGACAGAGCACGCACCCCTGAGAGACCCCCGTGTTGAGGATCAGTGTGGCGGATGTGTTGTTGCCTACTCTCACCACCTGGGGGTGGCCCATCAGGAAGTCCAGGATCCAGTTGCAGAGGGAGGTGTTTAGTCCCAGGGTCCTTAGCTTAGTGATGCGTTTTGAGGGTACTATGGTGAACAGTGTTGTGTCAGAAACCACTTAAGGTGAGATTGATTCTTACTGCAGTGCTGCTGTCAGCCATCTCTTTGAAAATAACTTGTGTGTGAAACATTGTTACATTTAAAGTGGAACTGACAGCATTTCAGCAACATGACATCTTATTCAAATCTGTTCATTTACACCGCCAGGAAGAATGTGACTCTTAAAAAATAGAAACATCTGATACTTGACCACTTATTTACGGTCATTTTCACATTTTCTTAAATTCTGATGTTTGAGAATGATGTATAGTAAAGCATTTGTGAAAATTCTATCGCAATACAGAGTGGGAAAGAGTCCTTGTGTTTGGACAAGAAATACTGGCCCTTAGGGTTTACCCTACTACACTACTGGCCCTTAGTGTTTACCCTCCACTACACTACTGGCCCTTAGTGTTTACCCTCCACTACACCACTGGCCCTTAGTGTTTACCCTCCACTACACCACTGACCCTTAGTGTTTACCCTCCACTACACCACTACACTACTGGCCCTTAGTGTTTACCCTCCACTACACCACTGGCCCTTAGTGTTTACCCTCCACTACACCACTGGCCCTTAGTGTTTACCCTCTACTACACCACTACACTACTGGCCCTTAGTGTTTACCCTCCACTATACTACTGGCCCTTAGTGTTTACCCTCCACTACACCACTGGCCCTTAGTGTTTACCCTCCACTACACCACTGACCCTTAGTGTTTACCCTCCACTACACCACTACACTACTGGCCCTTAGTGTTTACCCTCCACTACACCACTGGCCCTTAGTGTTTACCCTCCACTACACCACTGGCCCTTAGTGTTTACCCTCTACTACACCACTACACTACTGGCCCTTAGTGTTTACCCTCCACTATACTACTGGCCCTTAGTGTTTACCCTCCACTACACTACTGGCCCTTAGGGTTTACCCTCCACTACACTACTGGCCCTTAGTGTTTACCCTCCACTACACTACTGGCCCTTAGGGTTTACCCTCCACTACACTACTGGCCCTTAGGGTTTACCCTCCACTACACTACTGGCCCTTAGTGTTTACCCTCCACTACACTACTGGCCCTTAGTGTTTACCCTCCACTACACCACTGGCCCTTAGTGTTTACCCTCCACTACACTACTGGCCCTTAGTGTTTACCCTCCACTACACCACTACACCACTGGCCCTTAGTATTTACCCTCCACTACACCACTACACTACTGGCCCTTAGTGTTTACCCTCCACTACACCACTACACCACTGGCCCTTAGTGTTTACCCTCTACTACACCACTACACTACTGGCCCTTAGTGTTCACCCTCCACTACACTACTGGCCCTTAGTGTTTACCCTCCACTACACCACTACACCACTGGCCCTTAGTGTTTACCCTCCACTACACCACTGGCCCTTTGTGTTTACCCTCCACTACACCACTGGCCCTTAGTGTTTACCCACCACTACACTACTGACCCTTAGTGTTTAACCTCCACTACACCACTACACTACTGGCCCTTAGTGTTTACCCTCCACTACACTACTGGCCCTTAGTGTTTACCCTCCACTACACTACTGGCCCTTAGTGTTTACCCTCCTACACTACTGGCCCTTAGTGTTTAACCTCCACTACACCACTACACTACTGGCCCTTAGTGTTTATCCTCCACTACACTACTGGCCCTTAGTGTTTGCCCTCCACTACACTACTGGCCCTTAGTGTTTACCCTCCACTACACCACTGGCCCTTAGTGTTTACCCTCCACTACACCACTACACTACTGACCCTTAGTGTTTACCCTCCACTACACTACTGGCCCTTAGTGTTTACCCTCCACTACACTACTGGCCCTTAGGGTTTACCCTCCACTACACTACTGGCCCTTAGGGTTTACCCTCCACTACACTACTGGCCCTTAGGGTTTACCCTCCACTACACTACTGGCCCTTAGTGTTTACCCTCCACTACACTACTGGCCCTTAGTGTTTACCCTCCACTACACCACTACACCACTGGCCCTTAGTATTTACCCTCCACTACACCACTACACTACTGGCCCTTAGTGTTTACCCTCCACTACACCACTACACCACTGGCCCTTAGTGTTTACCCTCTACTACACCACTACACTACTGGCCCTTAGTGTTTACCCTCCACTACACTACTGGCCCTTAGTGTTCACCCTCCACTACACTACTGGCCCTTAGTGTTTACCCTCCACTACACCACTACACCACTGGCCCTTAGTGTTTACCCTCCACTACACCACTGGCCCTTTGTGTTTACCCTCCACTACACCACTGGCCCTTAGTGTTTACCCTCCACTACACCACTACACTACTGACCCTTAGTGTTTAACCTCCACTACACCACTACACTACTGGCCCTTAGTGTTTACCCTCCACTACACTACTGGCCCTTAGTGTTTACCCTCCACTACACTACTGGCCCTTAGTGTTTACCCTCCTACACTACTGGCCCTTAGTGTTTAACCTCCACTACACCACTACACTACTGGCCCTTAGTGTTTATCCTCCACTACACTACTGGCCCTTAGTGTTTGCCCTCCACTACACTACTGGCCCTTAGTGTTTACCCTCCACTACACCACTGGCCCTTAGTGTTTACCCTCCACTACACCACTACACTACTGACCCTTAGTGTTTACCCTCCACTACACTACTGGCCCTTAGTGTTTACCCTCCACTACACTACTGACCCTTAGTGTTTACCCTCCACTACACTACTGGCCCTTAGTGTTTAACCTCCACTACACCACTACACTACTGGCCCTTAGTGTTTAACCTCCACTACACCACTACACTACTGGCCCTTAGTGTTTACCCTCCACTACACTACTGGCCCTTAGTGTTTAACCTCCACTACACCACTGGCCCTTAGTGTTTACCCTCCACTACACCACTACACCACTGGCCCTTAGTGTTTACCCTCCACTACACCACTGGCCATTAGTGTTTACCCTCCACTACACTACTGGCCCTTAGTGTTTACCCTCCACTACACCACTACACCACTGGCCCTTAGTGTTTACCCTCTACTACACCACTATACTACTGGCCCTTAGTGTTTACCCTCCACTATACTACTGGCCCTTAGTGTTTACCCTCCACTACACTACTGGCCCTTAGTGTTTACCCTCCACTACACCACCACACTACTGGCCCTTAGTGTTTACCCTCCACTACACCACTACACCACTGGCCCTTAGTGTTTACCCTCCACTACACTACTGGCCCTTAGTGTTTACCCTCCACTACACTACTGGCCCTTAGTGTTTACCCTCCACTACACTACTGGCCCTTAGTGTTTACCCTCCACTACTCCACTGGCCATTAGTGTTTACCCTCCACTACACCACTGACCCTTAGTGTTTACCCTCCACTACACTACTGGCCCTTAGTGTTTACCCTCCACTACACTACTGGCCCTTAGTGTTTACCCTCCACTACACCACCACACTACTGGCCCTTAGTGTTTACCCTCCACTACACCACTACACCACTGGCCCTTTGTGTTTACCCTCCACTACACCACTGGCCCTTTGTGTTTACCCTCCACTACACCACTGGCCCTTAGTGTTTACCCTCCACTACACCACTACACTACTGACCCTTAGTGTTTAACCTCCACTACACCACTACACTACTGGCCCTTAGTGTTTACCCTCCACTACACTACTGGCCCTTAGTGTTTACCCTCCACTACACCACTGACCCTTAGTGTTTACCCTCCACTACTCCACTGGCCCTTAGTGTTTACCCTCCACTACACTACTGGCCCTTAGTGTTTACCCTCCACTACACCACTGACCCTTAGTGTTTACCCTCCACTACACCACTGACCCTTAGTGTTTACCCTCCACTACCCCACTGGCCCTTAGTGTTTACCCTCCACTACACCACTACCCCACTGGCCCTTAGTGTTTACCCTCCACTACACCACTACACCACTGGCCCTTAGTGTTTACCCTCCACTACACTACTGGCCCTTAGTGTTTACCCTCCACTACACCATTGACCCTTAGTGTTTACCCTCCACTACACCACTACACCACTGGCCCTTAGTGTTTACCCTCCACTACACCACTGACCCTTAGTGTTTACCCTCCACTACACCACTGGCCCTTTGTGTTTCCCCTCCTACAGTGAGGGAAAAAAGTATTTGATCCCCTACTGATTTTGTATGTTTGCACACTGACAAAGAAATGATCAGTCTATAATTTATTGGTAGGTTTATTTGAACAGTGAGAGACAGAATAACAACAACAAAATCCAGAAAAACGCATGTCAAAAATGTTATAAATTGATTTGCATTTTAACGAGGGAAATCAGTATTTGATCCCCTTTCAATCAGAAAGATTTCTGTCTCCCAGGTGTCTTTTATACAGGTAATTAGCGGAGGTTAGGAGCACACTCTTAAAGGGAGTGCTCCTAATCTCAGCTTGTTACCTGTATAAAATACACCTGTCCACAGAAGCAATCAATCAATCAGATTCCAAACTCTCCACCATGGCCAAGACCAAAGAGCTCTCCAAGGATGTCAGGGACAAGATTGTAGACCAACACAAGGCTGGAATGGGCTACAAGACCATCGCCAAGCAGCTTGGTGAGAAGGTGACAACAGTTGGTGCGATTAAACGTACAAAATCAGCAGGGGATCAAATACTTTTCCCCCTCACTGTACATGAGTGTGCTGGTATTACTGTTGCTGTCCTTTTTTAATCAGCTGGTCTCGGCTGATCTCGACATTTTTTGTTTAAGAAACATGTTCAGACTGGTATGTTGACCATATTGAGATTATATATAGAAAAAGTATACACTGCTCAAAAAAATAAAGGGAACACTTAAACAACACAATGTTACAATGTAACTAATAAGAATATTTCATTCATTCAGATCTAGGATGTGTTCCCTTTATTTTTTTGAGCAGTGTATATGATTCTTTGTGCCAATATAAAAGTGGGGTTGTGAGTACTCAGTAAGGTGTCATTGGCTCTGAATAATACAACGTGTTGCTGACCTTTAACTTCTCCCATTACATTTTTTACAAACAGAGTGAAACAACCGTACATATTGTGTTCTGATAGGGTACAACAGTTGAACTAAGCTCATGAGACATTTAAGTTATATTCTTCAACAATCAAATGGGTACATATCGTTCTTTTATAAATCCCCAAATGTATGTAGCAACTGCTGATTGTCCCTTTAAATAATAAGGGCGATTCCACGTGAGTTTGGACATAAAATATTTTTGGTATCTCATTGTTCTGGCAAATTCACACACAATTGTCACCTTCTAAATTTCTATCACATTAAAGTATTCATTTTAGGCCATTTTTAGACCTAAACATTCCTCATGAAGAATTGACCTTCTGATCCATGTAATATTTACATTTATGGAATAAGTCCAAAAAGTTTGTTATCAGGTAATTATTTTGGAGAATACCTCACCCAGTGATGGTGAGGAATCAAGTTTGTTGGACATGCTAATGTTTAGAATGGTTCTTCAGGTTGGAGCATAACACACTCCTTGGTTCAGTCTACTCCTCTGGACCCAGAATTAGGACATACTCAGACTGGTTCAGTCTACTCCTCTGGACCCAGAGTTAGGACATACTCAGACTGGTTCAGTCTACTCCTCTGGACCCAGAGTTAGGACATACTCAGACTGATTCAGTCTACTCCTCTAGACCCAGAGTTAGGACATACTCAGACTGGTTCAGTCTACTCCTCTGAACCCAGAGTGAGTGTGGGTTCAGTGTGGGTGGACCAATTCAGTTTGTCTGTGATGTGTACGCCGAGGAACTTAAAACTTACTACCCTCTCCACTACTGTTCCATCAATGTGGATAGGGGGGTGTTCCCTCTGCTGTTTCCTGAAGTCCACAATCATCTCCTTAGTTTTGTTGACGTTGAGTGTGAGGTTATTTTCCTGACACCACACTCCGAGGGCCCTCACCTCCTCCCTGTAGGCCGTCTCGTCATTGTTGGTAATCAAGCCTACCACTGTTGTGTCGTCCGCAAACTTGATGATTGAGTTGGAGGCGTGCGTGGCCACGCAGTCGTGGGTGAACAGGGAGTACAGGAGAGGGCTCAGAACGCACCCTTGTGGGGCCCCAGTGTTGAGGATCAGCGGGGTGGAAATGTTGTTGCCTACCCTCACCACCTGGGAGCGGCCCATCAGGAAGTCCAGTACCCAGTTGCACAGGGCGGGGTCGAGACCCAGGGTCTCGAGCTTGATGACGAGCTTGGAGGGCACTATGGTGTTAAATGCCGAGCTGTAGTCAATGAACAGCATTCTCACATAGGTATTCCTCTTGTCCAGATGGGTTAGGGCAGTGTGCAGTGTGGTTGAGATTGCATCGTCTGTGGACCTATTTGGGCGGTAAGCAAATTGGAGTGGGTCTAGGGTGTCAGGTAGGGTGGAGGTGATATGGTCCTTGACTAGTCTCTCAAAGCACTTCATGATGATGGATGTGAGTGCTACGGGGCGGTAGTCGTTTAGCTCAGTTACCTTAGCTTTCTTGGGAACAGGAACAATGGTGGCCCTCTTGAAGCATGTGGGAACAGCAGACTGGTATAGGGATTGATTGAATATGTCCGTAAACACACCGGCCAGCTGGTCTGCGCATGCTCTGAGGGCGCGGCTGGGGATGCCGTCTGGGCCTGCAGCCTTGCGAGGGTTAACACGTTTAAATGTCTTACTCACCTCGGCTGCAGTGAAGGAGAGACTGCATGTTTTCGTTGCAGGCCGTGTCAGTGGCACTGTATTGTCCTCAAAGTGGGCAAAAAAGTTATTTAGTCTGCCTGGGAGCAAGACATCCTGGTCCGTGACTGGGCTGGATTTCTTCCTGTAGTCCGTGATTGACTGTAGACCCTGCCACATACCTCTTGTGTCTGAGCCGTTGAATTGAGATTCTACTTTATCTCTGTACTGGCGCTTAGCTTGTTTGATAGCCTTGCGGAGGGAATAGCTGCACTGTTTGTATTCGGTCATGTTACCAGACACCTTGCCCTGATTAAAAGCAGTGGTTCGCGCTTTCAGTTTCACACGAATGCTGCCATCAATCCACGGTTTCTGGTTAGGGAATGTTTTAATCGTTGCTATGGGAACGACATCTTCAACGCACGTTCTAATGAACTCGCACACCGAATCAGCGTATTCGTCAATGTTGTTATCTGACGCAATACGAAACATCTCCCAGTCCACGTGATGGAAGCAGTCTTGGAGTGTGGAGTCAGCTTGGTCGGACCAGCGTTGGACAGACCTCAGCGTGGGAGCCTCTTGTTTTAGTTTCTGTCTGTAGGCAGGGATCAACAAAATGGAGTCGTGGTCAGCTTTTCCGAAAGGGGGGTGGGGCAGGGCCTTATATGCGTCGCGGAAGTTAGAGTAACAATGATCCAAGGTCTTTCCACCCCTGGTTGCGCAATCGATATGCTGATCAAATTTAGGGAGTCTTGTTTTCAGATTAGCCTTGTTAAAATCCCCAGCTACAATGAATGCAGCCTCCGGATAAATCGTTTCCAGTTTGCAATGTGTCTGCTTGGGGGGGGATATATACGGCTGTGATTATAATCGAAGAGAATTCTCTTGGTAGATAATGCGGTCTACATTTGATTGTGAGGAATTCTAAATCAGGTGAACAGAAAGATTTGAGTTCCTGTATGTTTCTTTCATCACACCATGTCACGTTGGCCATAAGGCATACTCCCCCGCCCCTCTTCTTACCAGAAAGATGTTTGTTTCTGTCGGCGCGATGCGTGGAGAAACCCGTTGGCTGCACCGCTTCGGATAGCGTCTCTCCGGTTAGCCATGTTTCCGTGAAGCAAAGAACGTTACAGTCTCTGATGTCCCTCTGGAATGCTACCCATGCTCGGATTTCATCAACCTTGTTGTCAAGAGACTGGACATTGGCAAGAAGAATGCTAGGGAGTGGTGCACGGTGTGCCAGTCTCCGGAGTCTGACCAGAAGACCGCCTCATTTCCCTCTCTTTCGGAGTCGTTTTTTGGGGTCGCTGCATGGAATCCACTCCGTTGTCCTGTTTGTAAGGCAGAACACAGGATCCGCGTCGCGAAAAACATATTCTTGGTCGTACTGATGGTGAGTTGACGCTGATCTTATATTCAGTAGTTCTTCTCGACTGTATGTAATGAAACCTAAGATGACCTGGGGTACTAATGTAAGAAATAACACGTAAAAAAACAAAAAAATGCATAGTTTCCTAGGAACGCGAAGCGAGGCGGCCATCTCTGTCGGCGCCGGAAAGCCGTGGTTCAGACTGGTTCAGAGTTAGGAACACCAGAGGACAACTCGGACTGGTTCAGAGTTAGGAACACCTGAGGACAACTCGGACTGGTTCAGACTGGTTCAGAGTTAGGAACACCTGAGGACAACTCGGACTGGTTCAGAGTTAGGAACACCAGAGGACACCTTGGACTAGTTCAGAGTTAGGAACACCTGAGGACAACCCGGACTGGTTCAGAGTTAGGAACACCTGAGGACAACCCGGACTGGTTCAGAGTTAGGAACACCTGAGGACAACCCGGACTGGTTCAGAGTTAGGAACACCTGAGGACAACTCGGACTGGTTCAGACTGGTTCAGAGTTAGGAACACCTGAGGACAACTCGGACTGGTTCAGAGTTAGGAACACCTGAGGACAACCCGGACTGGTTCAGACTGGTTCAGAGTTAGGAACACGGCTACACTGCTTCAGTTCAGAAGTTGTCCTGTCCTTCATTGTCTTACAACCCTATACATTTGGACAATATACTCTACGTGTGATACATTGTATGTGCATCATCAACAACACAGTGAATGGGAAGATAGATTTTTTGGAACAGTATTTTTATTGGAATTTCACCATTTTCACCATTTTCACCCGTATTAAGAGATACAACAACAGAGACAAAGCAACAACAACAGAGACAAAACAACAACAACAGAGACAAAGCACACAGTAGAAAACAACAAGAAAAACAGCCCCCACTTATACATATCTACGCATATATATATATATATACATACATACATACACACACATACATATACATACACACATGCATATAGACATATATACGCGTACGCACACACATACACACACATACATACATACCACACACACCCATACATACGTACACCATTTTCCTCTTCCCGCTCGGTGCTTCTCTCACCCCATCACCATCATTGCGTCTCTCAATACATACATTTTAAACAAACTTACAAACAGAAATTAAACAAAAAAGCTCAGTTTAAACCAAGAGGTTTAATGGAACGTACAGTGTAGTTCTGAAATACATAGATCCCCGCCATTCTAAGAGAATCCTTGCAGCATAATAGCTGATACCTCAGGTTCTAGGTAATTTAGATAAGGTTCCCATACTTTGTAGAACTGGTCTGTTTTAGAATGCAATGTACATGTCAGATATTCCAGAGGAACCCATTCAAATAGTATCTTATGCCAATCTTTAATAGAAGGAACCTTATCACTAATCCACTGTAAAAGGATGTTTTTCCTCGCTGTGAAGGTAAGGATGTTGTAAAGCCTCCTTTTACCCACAGAAGTAACATGCCTACTAGGGAGACCCAACAGTAAAGAAACTGGGTCCAACTCTAGATCAACCCCTAGGATCTTTTCAATTTCTTGCAGAACACCAGACCAGTATCTTTGTATTTTGGTACATGACAATGTGTTATGGTGCCTGTATTAGTTTTGCATTTAAGACACTGAGGGGAAGAGGAAGTGGGGCTAAAAGCATGTCTGCGATTTGGGGATATATGCAATCTGTGTATTATTCTTAATTGGATTGCTCTAGTACGATTACATATAGATATTGTTTTTGCATATCTCCAAATGTCCTCCCACATCTCTTCGTCAATAGTAACAGACAATTCTTTCTCCCGCACTTGTTTCACCCTCTGTGTGTTGACAGCAGAAAAGGACCTTAAAGTATCATAAAACAGACTTACAGACATTTTCCTTTGTGGGAAAAAAAGCATTCTTTCAATGACAGACACATCAGGGTTACCAATTAAGGTGGTGCTCTTCAGAATATAATGTCTTACTTGTAGGAAGCTGAAAAGGTCCTGCTTTGGGAGTCGATATTTCTCGACCATCTGCTCAAATGACAATAAAATCTTATCAGCAAATAAGTCATTTAGCCTGCGTATGCCCTTATTAAGCCAAAAGTTAAAGCCAGCATCCAGCAATCCTGGACTGAAATCTGGGTTGTTAAGAATTGGGTTAAGAGCAGAGGTTAGTTTGGACCTTCCCAGGAAGCGTTGAACTGACCTCCATACTTTGAGTGTGTTAAGTGTAACGGGATTATTGCAGTGATATGGTACATTCTTGAAACTTCTGAAAAATAAAAGATCCTGTAAGGGGTATTTTGAAAGAGAAGTCTCAATGTCTAACCAAATAGAGGAGTCATCATTTGTGATCCAGTCAGAAATATAACAAAGGTGGGCACACCATTGATAGAACCTGATTTTGGGCAGGTCCAAGCCGCCCATAGAACTTGGCAGCTGCAATATTTCCATCTTAAGTCTTGGCTTGCGTTTACTCCATATAAAGGAACTTAGCCATCCATTTACATCCTTTATTACCTTATTGGAGAGTAATACTGGGATCATTTGGATTGGGTAAAGTAGTCTAGGTAAAATGTTCATTTTCAAGAGGGATATTCTACCCAACCAAGAAATCGGGAGAGAGTTCCAGCACTCCAAATCCTGTCTTATTGTATCAAACAAGGGAACAAAATTGGCTTTGTACATTTGCTGCAATTTAGGAGTTACAAATATACCCAGATACATGAAACCTGAGGGAGACCATTTAAAATGGAAGGGGGGAGAAGTATTAGGTACAGAGTGTAGGCTACCAAGTGGCATAGCCTCTGACTTAGTTAGGTTAATCTTGTAGCCTGAGAATTCGCTGAATAATTCAATAATATTAATAAGAGACGTAATTGAAGTCTCAGGACTAGAGATGAATATCAGGACATCATCAGCATACAAGCTTATTTTATGGTGAACATCACCAATGAGCAGCCCCTGTATAGCAGGCGTTACCCTGATGGCCTCGGCCAGTGGTTCCATAACGAGTGCAAAGAGGAGGGGGGATAAAGGACAGCCCAGTCTGGTACCTCTGTGTATAGAGAAGCTATTTGATCGTAGCCCATTAGTAAGGACAGCAGCCTGAGGATCATCATATAAAACTTTCACCCATTTTATAAAGTTGTCCCCTCGACCAAATTTATTTAGAGCAAATAATAGGTAAGACCACTCCACACGATCAAATGCTTTCTCAGCATCTAGGGAGAGCACAAGACCATCCATAGCACTTTGTTGGTAGGCTTGAATTACATTAAGAAGCCGCCTAACGTTGTTGCATGACTTACGGCCCTTAATGAAGCCAGTTTGGTCTCCTTTCACAATTAGTGGCAGTGAGTCCTCTAATCTTGTGGCTAGAATTTTAGAAAGTAATTTTCTATCCACATTCAGAAGGGAAATTGGTCTGTACGAGGAACAAGACTCTGGACATTTTCCCTTTTTGAGAATAAGTGAAATGTTTGCTTCTCTCATCGTTTGAGGGAGCTGGTCATTTGAAAATGAGTGGTTAAACATATCACGCAATGGCTCAAGGATCAGGCCATGGAACTCTTTATAGAACTCACTACAAAACCCGTCTGGTCCTGGGGACTTACCATTTTGCAGATTCTTAATTGCGAACATTATCTCTTCCTTGGTAATAGGGGCATTAAGGAGAGACCTCTGTTCTTCGGAGATAGTAGGGAGCTCAATCTTACAAAAGAAGTTCTCCATTAATTTGGGTGCATCCTTTGGCAGTTCTGAGGCATAAAGGTTTGTATAAAATGTATTAAATGAGTCACTTATCAATTTATTTTCATATAAATGATTACCATCAGAATCAGTAATAGTAGCAATTGACTGAGAGTCAGCTCTCTTTTTAGCTAGATATGCCAAGTACTTTCCTGGCTTATTGCCATGTTCATATAGCTTTTGCCTGACAAATCTCATTTTCTTTTCAGCGTCCTGTGTTAGGAGAGAGTCTAACGTTGATCTAATGACTGATATTTCCTTTAATAGGGCAGGAGTGGGAGTTTTAATGTAGTCCTTCTCTTTAGTTCCTAATTCACCCTCTAACATTTTTTGCTTTTCCCGCTTTTTCCGTCTCTTAGTAGCTGTGTATGACATAATCAGACCCCTGGCATACGCTTTACAGGTCTCCCAAAGGAGCGAGGGGTTATCTGTTGATTGAGAGTTAATAGAGAAAAATGCTTTAAACTCTGTAATAAAATATGATGTGAATGTATGGTCTTTAAGAATGGTTGTGTTCAACCTCCAATGTCTTGACCGATTGAATGCCCCGTTGAGTTTTATGTCCAGGATCACCTCAGCATGATCAGATATGACTATGCTTCCTATCCTAGCAGATAAAACAGACTGCAAAGATGTCCTGGGCATAACAAAGTAATCTATTCTAGTCTGACATCCATGAGGTGCAGAGAAAAAAGTGAACTCTCTGTTGGAGGGATGAAAAGCTCTCCAGACATCCGCATACCCCAGATCATCACAAATAGCTTTAAGTGACTTAGCTTGAGGAGAGAGTGAAGTTATACCACTGGGAAACTTATCAATAAGGGGGTTCAACAAGCAGTTAAAATCTCCTCCAACCACTGCAGTGTCTGAGTTCAATTCTGAAAAGTCTAGAAATACCTTAGTGAGGAAATCAGGGGGGTGAGCAGGGGGGACGTAAATATTAATTATGGAAATGTTCTGCCCTTGTAAAGTACCATGAATTATAACAAAGCGACCAAATGTATCTTTCACACAATTCAAGACCTTAAGTTATTTTTCACCAGAATTGCTACACCTCTACTTCTGTATGTAAATGATGAGAAAAACACTTGACCAAACCCCCCTTGTTGTAATTTCAGATGCTCCTTATCATCCAAATGAGTTTCTTGCAACAGGGCAATATCAATATTTTCTTTTTTCAAAAAAGACAGTACCTTCTTCCTTTTAATGGGGTTATGGCTCCCTCTAATGTTCCATGTACATACACGCAGTCTGTTACCTGCCATTGTATCTTGACCATTCAATATCCAGACTGGATCCTACTGTAAAAGTGGGGTGGTACCTTTTTCCATGTGTTGAACTCTCCTCTATCTCACTGAGCATAAACAAACGATATGAACCCTGAACTCGAACTATACTAAACCCCAATATTAAACATGTAAAGATCCAAAAGGGGGTTTTCCCACTAGCTAACATGCAGGGGATTTCAACTCTCCAATGTAGACTCTTAAGTCGGCATTGCCGCTCAATAGCCTCATCATTTATATGTATAGAAAAGGAAATCAATAGAAGAAGATTGAGGCTCTTCCACCTAAAACCACCTAAAACCAAGCCCGGGCACCACTATGGATTCACACATTTCTCAGCCTGAGCTATAGCGGCTATTACTTTAGCAAGAAAAATAATAAAGATACGAATATTACTGAGCCGGAGTACGTGAGGACTCACTCCACTGTTTCAGGATCAGATTCAACAAAAAATAAACAAAGTTATCCAATGCTGTGGAGGTGCAGCTTAAAGTTATTTACCCGAGAGAGTCAATAAACGCAGCAGCCTCTTCAGGTGTGTAGAGCTTTTTAGGCGATCGGTTGACCATAATCTTCAATGTGGCTGGGTACAACAGTGCGTAGTCCATCTTCATTCTCCTGAGTCGAGCCTTCGCCTCATCAAACGCTTTGCGTCTTCGTACAACCGCAGTGGAATAATCATTGAAGAATGAGACCTTTGGACTTTTACGTTGACTACCATCAGAGCCGATGTTTCTAGCCGCGTCCATGACACGCTGCTTGTCGGTGAAGTTGTGGAACTTTATAACCACCGTGATTGGGACCGGGTATCGGTGCTTGAGAGCGATGGGCTCTGTCCAGCTTCACACAACCAGCCTTAGTGTCCATTTGTAGGTAGCCAGGGATCCATTCCTCAAAGAATTTTACTGAATGTGTCCCTTCAGAATTTTCCGGGAGTCCCACAACACGAATATTGCATCTGTGTCCTCGATTATCCAAGTCATCAATGTGCTGCGCCATTTCGCGCACCTGTTTCTCAAGTGCTTTTATCTTCTGGCTGCCCCCAGGTGGTAAGGATAGGTAACAACACATCCGCCATGCTGATTGTCAACATGGGGGCCCCTCAGGGGTGTGTGCTTAGTCCCCTCCTGTACTTCCTGTTCACCCATGACTGCGTGGCCAAACACGACTCCAACACCGTCATTGAGTTTGCTGACGACACAACAGTGGTAGGCCTGATCACCGACAACGATGAGACAGCTTATAGGGAGGAGGTCAGAGACCTGGCAGTGTGGTGCCAGGACAACAACCTCTCCCTCAATGTGAGCAAGACAAAGGATCTGATCGTGAACTACAGGAAAAGGAGGGCTGAACAGGCCCCCATTACTATTGACGGGGTAATGGGTAGAGAGTTTCAAGTTCCTTGGTGTCCACATCACCAACGAACTATCGTGGTCCAAACACACCAAGACAGTCGTGAAGAGGGCAAGACAAAACCTATTCCCCCTCAGGAGAATGAAAAGATTTGGCATTGGTCCTCAGATCCTCAAAAGGTTCTACAGCTGCATAACATAGTTGGTCAGAAGAACGATCAGAATTATCAGTGGGATTAGTGACCCTGCAGGACACCTGGAGATTCTCTGTCCAGCAGGCAGGAAGAACTGCTTGTGTGTTGGTGTGTGTGTGTCTACGTGTGTCTACGTGTGTGTTTTACATACCTTCACCCTGCCTGAATCCAATTTGCGTGGTCACCTGGGAGAGGCTGAGCTTGTTGTGTTTCAGTTCATTACTTTTCAACCACAGCTGAGGAGATCATGGTTTACACTTCCTCCTCCATATTTCCAGACCATTACACAGCCACCGGGCTATGCAATGACCCTGCTTGTATGGACAGAGGAGGGGGAGAGAGAGATGACAGGGGAGGAAAAGAAAGGAGGGAGTGAGAATGGAGGGTGAAGGAGGGAGAGATAGTGAAGGGTGAGAGGAGGATTAGAGGATATACCGTAACGTTATATATAGAGAGGAGGGGGTTAGAGAATATACTGTAACGATATATAGAGAGAGAAAAGGGGGAGAGGGGGATTAGAGAATATACTGTAACGTTAAACAGTATATATATAGGGAAAAGGGGGTTAGTGTCACGTTTTATCAAGGTGGGTGGAATCAGGCGCAGAGAGCAGGTTTCAGTGATTCTCTCCAGCGCACAAAAAACACGGTCAACCCAACATACAGGGTGAATAATCCAACACAGGATCAAAAATAGACCGGTGAATAAAACACAAGTACTACACCAGATGACATGAATACAAAAACAATCCCGCATAAAACAAGGGCGGGACAACCTACTACATATAAGGACGTTAATTAAACTAAAATACACACAGGTGAAACTAATAAGACAAAACCAACAGACAAACGAAAAAGGGATCGGTAGTGGCTAGTAGGACGGTGACGACGACCGCCGAGCACCGCCCGAACAGGCAGGAGAGCCAACTTCGGCGGAAGTCGTGACAGTTAGAGAATATACTGTAACGTTATATATAGAGAGAAAAGGGGGGTAGAGAATATACCTTAATGCTATATATAGAGAGAGAAAAGGGGATTAGAGAATACACTGTAACGTTTTATATAGAGAGAGAAAAGGGGGAGAGGGGGATTAGAGAATATACTGTAACGTTATATATACAGAGAGAAAAGGGGATTAGAGAATATACTGTAACGTTATATATACAGAGAGAAAAGGGGATTAGAGAATATACTGTAACGTTATATATACAGAGAGAAAAGGGGGTTAGAGAATATACTGTAACGTTTATAAATATATATATATATAAATGACAGAGAGAGAGAGAGAGAGAGAGAGAGAGAGAGAGAGAGAGAGAGAGATTCAGTTGAATTGGGAAGTTTACATACACTTAGGTTGGAGCCATTAAAACTAGTTTTTCAACCACTCCAAAAATTTCTTGTTAATTAACAAACTATAGTTTTGGCAAGTCGGTTAGGACATCTGCTTTGTGCATGACACAAGTAATTTTTCCAACAATTGTTTACAGACAGATTATTTCACTTATAACTCACTGTATCACAATTCCAGTGGGTCAGAAGTTTACATACACTAAGTTGACTGTGCCTTTAAACAGCTTGGAAAATTCCAGAAAATGATGTCATGGCTTTAGAAGCTTCTGATATTTGACATTTTTTGAGTCAATTGGAGGTGTAGCTGTGGATGTATTTCAAGGCCTACCTTCAAATTCAGTGCCTCTTTTCTTGACATCATGGGAATATCAAAAGAAATCAGCCAAGACCTCAGAAAAAATATTGTAAACCGCCGTTCATCCTTGGGAGCAATTTCCAAACGTCTGAAGGGACCACGTTCATCTGTACAAACAATAGTACGCAAGTATAAACACCATGGGACCACGCAGCCATCATACCTCTCAGGAAGGAGACGCGTTCTGTCTCCTAGAGATGAACGTACTTTGATGCGAAAATGTTGTGGGGTGCTTTGCTGCAGAAGGGACTGGTGCACTTCACAAAATAGATGGCATCAGGAGAAGGAAAATTATGTGGATATATTGAAGCAACATCTCAAGACATCAGTCAGGAAGTTAAAGCTTGGTCGCAAATGTGTCTTCCACATGGACAGTGACCCCAAGCATACTTCCAAAGTTGGGGCAAAATGCCTTAAGGACAACAAAGTCAAGTTATTGGAGTGGCCATCACAAAGCCCTGAAAAAGTGTGTGTGAGCAAGGAGGCCTACAAACCTGACTCAGTTACACCAGCTCTGTCAGGAGGAATGGGCCAAAATTCACCCAATTTATTGTGGGAAGCTTGTGGAAGGCTCCCCGAAACGTTTGACCCAAGTTAAACCATTTGAAGGAAATGCTAATACTAATTGATTGTATGGGAATGTGATGAAAGAAATGAAAGCTGAAATAAATCATTCTCTCTACTATTATTCTGACATTTCACATTCTTAAAAAAAAGTGGTGATCCTAACTGACCTAAAACAGGGAAGTTTTACTGGGATTAAATGTCAGGAATTGTGAAACTGAGCTTCAATGTATTTGGCCAAGGTGTATGTAAACTTCCGACTTCAACTGTTCCCTCTCTCCCTCCTCCACCCTCCATTCTCACTCCCTCCTTTCTTTTCCTCCCCTGTCATCTCTCTCTCCCCCTCCTCTGTCCATACAAGCAGGGTCATTGCATAGCCCGGTGGCTGTGTAATGGTCTGGAAATATGGAGGAGGAAGTGTAAACCATGATCTCCTCAGCTGTGGTTGAAAAGTAATGGACTGAAACACAACAAGCTCAGCCTCTCCCAGGTGACCACGCAAATTGGCTTCAGGCAGGGTGAAGGTATGTAAAACACACACGTAGACACACAAGCAGTTCTTCCTGCCTGCTGGACAGAGAATCTCCAGGTGTCCTGCAGGGTCACTGATCCCACTGATAATTCTGATCGTTCTTCTGACCAACTACGTTATGCATAAGAAATGTGCTTAGGGAATGATTAAAGACGCACTTCAGCTATTTTGGAACGGCTCCTGTTGAAAAACAATATCCCACGTATAAGTACAGTAACGTGCACACCACGTTTTACGATTAACGCGAATCCGACCATCACCCCTGGTGAGACAAAACTGTGGCTCATCAGTAAAGAGCACTTTTTGCCAGTCCTGTCTGGTCCAGCGACAGTGGGTTTGTGCCCATAGGCGATGTTGTTGCTGGTGATGTATGGTGAGGACCTACAAGCCCTCAGTCCAGCCTCTCTCAGACTATTGCGGACAGTCACCACTGATGGAGGGATTGTGCGTTCCTGGTGTAACTCAGCAGTTGTTGTTGCCATCCTGTACCTGTCCCGCAGGTGTTATGTTCGGATGTACTGATCCTGTGCAGGTGTTGTTACATGTGGTCTGCCACTGCGAGGAAGATCAGCTGTCCGTCCTGTCTCCCTGTAGCGCTGTCTTAGGCGTCTCACAGTACGGACATTGCGATGTATTGCCCTGGCCACATCTGCAGTCCTCATGCCTCCTTGCAGCATGCATAAGGCACGTTCACGCAGATGAGCAGGGATCTTTATTTTGGTGTTTTTCAGAGTCAGTAGAAATGCCTCTTTAGTGTCCTAAGTTTTAATAACTGTGACCTTAATTGCCTGTAAGCTGTTAGTGTCTTAACGACCGTTCCACAGGTGCATGTTTATGTTTATGGTTCATTGAATTGAATTAATTGTTTATGGTTCATTGAACAAGCATGGGAAACAGTGTTTAAACCCTTTACAATGAAGATCTGTGAAGTTATTTGGATTTTTATGAATTATCTTGCTAGACAGGGTCCTGAAAAAGGTATGGTTTTTTTGTTGCTGAGTTTATATAGGGGAGGTAATCAGGGAAGTGATGGAGTCCAGGTGAGTCTGATGACGCACAGGTGCGCGTAACGATGGTGACAGGTGTGCGCCATAACGAGCAGCCTGGTGACCTAGAGGCCAGAGAAGGAGCACAAGTGACAATATAGTTGTTAAATGGGAGTTACGAGTGTGTTGATATAACGGTAATATTGTCTAAATTCTGCTTTTGAACAACCATCAGAAATGGTTAAAAAAGGTTATGAATACATATCAGGCGATAATTAAAAGAACGCGTGATCATGTGATCATGTAGAAATTCTAACAAACGTTTTAAGATGTCCGGTCACATTCACCGTCTGAATCTATAGAGTTCAAAGCTGCTGATGCCTCATTGTGATTGGTTAGTTATTCTCCATCATTTGCAACATTGTCCATGAGCATCAACTCTATCTTTCCTTTGCTGTACCTCAAACTGTCGTGATGAGCAGCTGAGATAAACCTTTATGAGTTGATTTTAATCCTGGCTCAGAGTTTGTATGGGCAGTGTACAACATCATCCTATCGCAAAGTGCTGTACAGAAACCCAGCCTAAAACCCCAAACAGCAAGCAATGCAGGTGTAGAAGCACGGTGGCTAGGAAAAATTCCCTAGAAAGACCAGAACCTAGAGACCTAGAGAGGAACCAGGCTATGAGGGGTGGCCAGTCCTCTTCTGGCTGTGCCGGGTGGCATTAGTTGTCGAAGGTGCAGCAAATCAGCACCTCAGGAGTAAATGTCAGTTGTCTTTTCATAGCTGATCATTGAGAGTATCTCTACCGCTCCTGCTGTCTCTAGAGAGTTGAAAACAGCAGGTCTGGGACAGGTAGCACGTCCAGTGAACAGGTCAGGGTTCCATAGCCGCAGGCAGAACAGTTGAAACTGGAGCAGCAGCACGGCCAGGTGGACTGGGGACATCAAGGAGTCATCATGTCAGGTAGTCCTGAGGCATGGTCCTAGGGCTCAGGTCCTTCGAGAGAGAGAGAAAGAAAGAAAGAAAGAAAGAAAGAAAGAAAGAAAGAAAGAAAGAAAGAATTAGAGAGAGCATACTTAAATTCACACAGGACACCGGATAAGACAGGAGAAGTACTCCAGATATAACAAACTGACCCAAGCCCTCCAACAGGGGGACACTGTGGCCCCATCCGATGATACCCCCGGACAGGGCCAAACAGGAAGGATATAACCCCACCCACTTTGCCAAAGCACAGCCCCCACACCACTAGAGGGATATCTTCAACCACCAACTTACCATCCTGAGACAAGGCCGAGAATAGCCCACAAAGATCTTCGCCACGGCACAACCCAAGGGGGGGTGCCAACCCAGACAGGAAGATCACGTCAGTGACTCAACCCACTCAAGTGACGCACCCCTCCTAGGGACGGCATGAAAGAGCACCAGTAAGCCAGTGACTCAGCCCCTGTAATAGGGTTAGAGGCAGAGAATCCCAGTGGAGAGAGGGGAACCGGCCAGGCAGAGACAGCAATGGCGGTTTGTTGCTCCAGAGCCTTTCCGTTCACCTTCACACACCTGGGCCAGACTACACTCAATCATATGACCTACTGAAGAGATGAGTCTTCAGTAAAAACTTAAAGGTTGAGACGAAGTCTGCGTCTCTCACATGGGTAGGCAGACCATTCCATAAAAATTGAGCTCTATAGGAGAAAGCCCTGCCTCCAGCTGTTTGCTTAGAAATTCTAGGGACAATTAGGAGGCCTGCGTCTTGTGACCGTAGAGTAGGTGTAGGTATGTACGGCAAGACCAAATTGGAAAGATAGGTTGCTTTGTAGTTCAGCAGTAAAACCTTGAAATCAGCCCTTGCCTTTACAGGAAGCCAGTGTAGAGAGGCTAGCACTGGAGTAATATGATCAAATGTTTTGGTTCTAGTCAGGATTCTAGCAGCCGTATTTAGCACTGACTGAAGTTTATTTAGTGTTTCATCCAGGTAGCCGGAAAGTAGAGCATTGCAGTAGTCTAACCTAGAAGTGACAAAAGCATTGATTAATTTTTATCAATTTGATCATTTTTGGACAGAAAGTTCCTGATTTTTGCAATGTTTTGGGGCGTTGGTGATGGCACCTACAAACAAGCAAGATTTCTGGCTCTCACAGACCTGTAACTTCTTCTTTAAGAGGCTCCTCTGTCCTCCACTCGTTACCTGTATTAATGGCACCTGTTTGAACTTGTTATCGGTATAAAAGACACCTGTCCACAACCTCAAACAGTCACACTCCAAACTCCACTATGGGCAAGACCAAAGAGCTGTCAAAGGACACCAGAAACAAAATTGTAGACCTGCACCAGGCTGGGAAGACTGAATCTGCAATAGGTAAGCAGCTTGGTTTGAAGAAATCAACTGTGGGAGCAATTATTAGGAAATGGAAGACATACAAGACCACTGATAATCTCCCTCGATCTGGGGCTCCACGCAAGATCTCACCCCGTGGGGTCAAAATGATCACAAGGAACGGTGAGCAAAAATCCCAGAACCACATGGGGGGACCTAGTGAATGACCTGCAGAGAGCTGGGACCAAAGTAACAAAGCCTACCATCAGTAACACACTGACATCCAGGGACTCAAATCCTGCAGTGCAAGACGTGTCCCCCTGCTTAAGCCAGTACATGTCCAGGCCCGTCTGAAGTTTGCTAGAGAGCATTTGGATGATCCAGAAGAAGACTGGGAGAATGTCATATGGTCAGATGAAACCAAAATATAACTTTTTGGTAAAAACTCAACTCGTCGTGTTTGGAGGACAAAGAATGCTGAGTTGCATCCAAAGAACTCCATACCTACTGTGAAGCATGGGGCTGGAAACATCATACTTTGGGGCTGTTTTTCTGCAAAGGGACCAGGACGACTGATCCGTGTAAAGGAAAGAATGAATGGGGCCATGTATCGTGAGATTTTGAGTGAAAACCTCCTTCCATCAGCCATGAAACGTGGCTGGGTCTTTCAGCATGACAATGATCCCAAACACACCGCCCCGGCAACGAAGGGGTGGCTTCGTAAGAAGCATTTCAAGGTCCTGGAGTGGCCTAGCCAGTCTCCAGATCTCAACCCCAAAGAAAATCTTTGGAGGGAGTTGAAAGTCCATGTTGCCCAGCAACAGCCCCAAAACATCACTGCTCTATAGGAGATCTGCATGGAGGAATGGGCCAAAATACCAGAAACATTGTGTGAAAACCTTGTGAAGACTTACAGAAAACATTTGACCTCTGTCATTGCCAACAAAGGGTATATAACAAAGTATTGAGATAAACTTTTGTTATTGACCAAATACTTATTTTCCACCATAATTTGCAAATAAATTCATAAAAAATCCTACAATGTGATTTTCTGGATTTTTTTTCTCTCATTTGTCTGTCATAGTTGAAGTGTACCTATGATGAAAATTACAGGCCTCTCTCATCTTTATAAGTGGGAGAACTTGCACAATTGGTGGCTGACTAAATACTTTTTTGCCCCACTGTACATAGTCAAATATTATCTCACAAGCTACAATACAGAACTAAATAGGTTCACAAGTGTAAGTAATCAACTCCCAGTCTTAGAAGAAGGACTTAGAAAACACATTCAGCTTCTAGAATTGTTGTTTCTACCAGTGATCCTAGCAAGCATTTGTTCATAAGATGCCACCTCCAACAGTGATTCTGTCCACTGTTTCAGAGTAGGAGTGACCCTTCCAGATTCTAAGGATTACTCTAGCTGCTGTAACCATACCAACAGTGATTCTGACCACTGTTTCAGAGTAGGAGTGACCCTTCCAGATTCTAAGGATTACTCTAGCTGATGTAACCATACCAACAGTGATTCTATCCACTGTTTCAGAGTAGGAGTGACCCTTCCAGATTCTAAGGATTACTCTAGCTGCTGTAACCATACCAACAGTGATTCTGACCACTGTTTCAGAGTAGGAGTGACCCTTCCAGATTCTAAGGATTACTCTAGCTGCTGTAACCATACCAACAGTGATTCTGACCACTGTTTCAGAGTAGGAGTGACCCTTCCAGATTCTAAGGATTACTCTAGCTGCTGTAACCATACCAACAGTGATTCTGACCACTGTTTCAGAGTAGGAGTGACCCTTCCAGATTCTAAGGATTACTCTAGCTGCTGTAACCATACCAACAGTGATTCTGACCACTGTTTCAGAGTAGGAGTGACCCTTCCAGATTCTAAGGATTACTCTAGCTGCTGTAACCATACCAACAGTGATTCTGACCACTGTTTCAGAGTAGGAGTGACCCTTCCAGATTCTAAGGATTACTCTAGCTGCTGTAACCATACCAACAGTGATTCTGTCCACTGTTTCAGAGTAGGAGTGACCCTTCCAGATTCTAAGGATTACTCTAGCTGCTGTAACCATACCAACAGTTATTCTGACCACTGTTTCAGAGTAGGCATGACCCTTCCAGATTCTAAGGATTACTCTAGCTGCTGTAACCATACCAACAGTGATTCTGACCACTGTTTCAGAGTAGGAGTGACCCTTCCAGATTCTAAGGATTACTCTAGCTGCTGTAACCATACCAACAGTGATTCTGACCACTGTTTCAGAGTAGGAGTGACCCTTCCAGATTCTAAGGATTACTCTAGCTGCTGTAACCATACCAACAGTGATTCTGACCACTGTTTCAGAGTAGGAGTGACCCTTCCAGATTCTAAGGATTACTCTAGCTGCTGTAACCATACCAACAGTGATTCTGACCACTGTCTCAGAGTAGGAGTGACCCTTCCAGATTCTAAGGATTACAAACATTCTCTCAATTGTAAACATTTCCAGAAATGTCCCTGGTCACCTTTTTGAAAGGAGTTCATCTGTACAATGAAGATGTTTTAATGTCTTACTCAGATTTGGTACAAAAACGTTCTGTTGGTGAACTTAGTACAAACTTGCCTTTTCGCCTTATTATTTTTGGAATCGCACTTGATAAATGATAGTTGACTTAAGTACTCGCTATATGCTCTAGAAAGAACACAAGTATGTATTTTTTAACACACACAAAGTCGCACAACACACACTCAACTCTTATTTTGAAGGCTAGGTTTGAACAGGATATGCGTTTGGCCAACGATACAAGACTGTGGATTTAGCCCAACCCACATCACCAGTAATGGAACCGATTCGTTATTTTCTAAAATCATTATCTACCGATGAGTGCTTTTTTGTTTTCGGCAATATAATATCTTCCAACTGAAAAATAAAACAACTTGGTTTTGGTATTTCGAATTCGAACACATGAAAAGAAAAAGAAATATATTATTACATTGAAATAGAACAATCTTGTTGTTTTTATATTTTGTCCGCTACTCACATTTAGAGATAAGTGGGAAATCAAAGCATTTTGCATTAGACCATTTATTGGCGTTGAACTTGACAAATTGAAAAATATGATTTTAAAAATTAACTTCCTCGTTTGGCCTTGCCGAGATGAAAGGAAATTTGAATTACCCATAAACCAGTTTCCATGTGTTTTTTTCTTCAGTTGCGTTAGTTTCAAAAGCACATAGACCTACGACCTGATCGATACTAGTGATTTATTGACTCTTGTCAAAGCAACAGGATTTTTGGTGTGTGTGCAGTTTATAAATTGCTTGTTTAAAATATATAAGTTGTATAAAAGCCCCTTATATTTGAATCTAGAATCCCACTAAATATCATTAGATCAACAAATACATGTAATTGAAACGCAAGTATTTTTAATGTAGAGATTCCGGTAAACTCTTTCATGTGTCCTACCAATTGCTATTGGATGGCAACAGGCCTGAATACATATGGAAAATAAAATTGGCAACAAATTGTTAGAATAAAAACTGAACTACAGTTATTTCTCTGTTTTCAGTCGGCTTTCGTTGGAGAACAGCTTTTCCTTTGCAGGGATATGTGTGTTTTTCACCAGTACAGCGCAAAGTATTCAGACCGCTTGACTTTTTTTTGTAACCTTTATTTAATATTTATTTAACATGTATTTATTTCCAGTAAGCTAAGAACCCTTTTTTATTTGCAATGATGGCCTATACAACTTTTCCCACATTTAGTTACAGCCTTATTCTAAAATGGATTAAATGACATTTTCCCTCATCAATCTACACACGATATCTCATAATAACAAAGCGAAAAGAAAACCGTTTTTTTGGAAGAAACCCCCAGAAATACCTTATATGTATTCAGGCCCTTTGCTATAAGACTCTAAATTGACATAGAAACATCTATATAGGCTTAGCTATACATAAATATGATTCGAAAAAAACGTTTTATTAAAAAATAAAATTAAAATAAGGCTACATGAATGCACACTAGACTGAAACTATATAACTGGTCTTTTATTTTGAACCTGTGACCGTGGGCTTTTATGTCGTCATTTGAATGGGCGTGTCTAAGTCATTTATTGTTAAACTCTTTCTTCTTGCTGGTTTTAGCCTTCACAGAGCGGCACCGAATCCAACAACAGCCCTGTCTACCTGTGAGAGAGGGAAATGAAAAGGAGGCTACAGAAGAAATACTTCATTTTAATTCTAGCATATTCCGTGTTACTTCTGTTAATTCCGTATATGCTGGACTACAGGAGTAAATTAGGGCATATTAAACATGGCAAGCAACAGCCGAGGTGCCCCGACCTCGATGTGTGGAATAACGGGGACAAGTTCAGCAACACTACGGGTACCGTGGAAGAGACGGTAGTCAACAGGAGCCAGTCTAAAATACACGTTTATTTACATGCTACATGGAGGACGGGGTCATCGTTCTTAGGAGAGTTATTCAATCAACACCCCGATGTGTTTTACCTCTACGAGCCCATGTGGCATATATGGCAGGCTCTCTATCCAGGAGATGCGGTCAGTCTGCAAGGAGCCGTGCGTGATATGATGAAGGCGTTATTACGATGCGACTTCTCAGTTTTAAAACTGTACACAGGGAGCCAAAATATCACCACGTCTTTTATATTTGGATGGAGAAAGAACAAAGTGATCTGCTCGGAACCTCTATGCGAGGCGTACAAGAGAAACGACGTGGGATTAATCCAAGATGACGTCTGTGGAAAGTGTCCAAGGAAAGATATCAAAGAGTTGGAGAGGGAGTGCAAGAAGTACCGCGTCGTGGTAATCAAAGGTGTGCGGGTTCTGGACCTCGGTGTACTCGTCCCGTTAATGAGAGATCCCGCTTTAAATCTCCAGATCATTCAGTTGTTTAGAGACCCGCGGGCAGTGCACAATTCACGACTGAAATCGAAACAAGCTCTGGTCAAGGAGAGCATACAGGTACTGAGGAGTAAAAAACAGACGGAGAAATACAAGCGTCTACTGGTGCCAAACAACAGGGGGAACCGGGCAGAGAATTATGTCTCTAGCGCAATGGAGCTAATATGTGACAACTGGCTGAACGACATGATGCTCATGATGAACGCGCCCCCCTGGGTGAAGAGGAATTACATCAAGATCCGCTACGAGGACTTGGTTCTACACCCCATGGAGGAACTCAGGAGACTCTACAGCTTCTCCAAACTCTCCTCCTTTCCTGCCATGGATAAGTTCGTGTTGAACATGACCCACGGACACGGTTACTCCTCAGACAAACCGTTTGTAATATCGTCCAGGGACGCTAAGGAAGCCATCTTCGCATGGAGAGAGCGGTTGAACGTTGAGCAGATCTCCCAAGTGGAAGACTACTGCAGTGAGGTCATGAGACAACTGGGCTATCAGAAGAACAGTGTGGATCAAACATAGACATTACAGCATCAAGATGGAGGTATGTAGGCCTGTGATGATAATGGTTTGTAGGCCTGTGATGATAATGACGAAGGTATGTAGGTCTGTGATGATGATGACGAAGGTATGTAGGCCTGTGATGATGATGATGAAGGTATGTAGGCCTGTGATGATGATGACGAAGGTATGTAGGCCTGTGATGATGATGGTATGTAGGCCTGTGAGGATGATGGTATGTAGGCCTGTGATGATGATGGTATGTAGGCCTGTGATAAATGGTATGTAGGCCTGTGATAAATGGTTTGTAGGCCTGTGATAAATGGTATGTAGGCCTGTGATGATGGTTTGTAGGCCTGTGATGATGGTTTGTAGGCCTGTGATGATGGTTTGTAGGCCTGTGATGATGGTTTGTAGGCCTGTGATGATGGTTTGTAGGCCTGTGATGATGATGGTTTGTAGGCCTGTGATGATGATGGTTTGTAGGCCTGTGATGATGATGGTTTATAGGCTGTGATGATGATGATGGTTTATAGGCTGTGATGATGATGATGGTTTGTAGGCCTGTGATGATGATGGTTTGTAGGCTGTGATGATGATGATGGTTTGTAGGCAAAGAAATTAACTTTCTGTCCTGAATACAAAGCTTTATTTTTGGGGCAAACGCATCACTGAGTACCACTCTTCATATTTTCAAGCATGGTGGTGGCTGCATCATGTTATGGGTATGCTTGTCATCGGCAAGGAATTTTTCTAGGATAAAAAGAAACTGAATAGACCCAAACACAGGCAAATTCCTAGAGGACAACCTGGGAAAAAAATGGGAGACAAATTCAGCTCTCAGCAGGACAATAACCTAGAACAAAAGGCCAAATCTACACTGGCATTGTTTACCAAGACGACATTAAATGTTCCTGAGTGACCTCGTCACAGTTTTGATTGAGCCTTTTACTGCAGTGAGCTAAATCAGGATCACAGTTTTTATTGGTAGTCTTAAATAAATCTACTTTAAAACAAAACACACACATGGTTATGGGCTTAAGAAAAAGAGGACACCTGTACCATGTCAGATATAAAGTTGAAATATATAATATTGAGTTTGCATCCCAATATTACACTTTATATACATCACAGAAGACTGAAACAGAACGAAACGTTTGACATAGAAACACCGGATTTGTGGCATAAAAAAAAGAAAGAAAAAATGTCCTTTTCTTATGAATCACTTTTCTTAACATTCCACCCATGAGGCCATTCTGTCATTTGACTGCAGGAAAGGGCTACATCGGCTTGGAAATGTCTGTTTGGCAATGATCAACAACCAACTTGACAGAGCCTGAAGAATGGCTTACCAAGAAAAACTTACAAAAGGACTAATTCAAGGTAAAACTGAGTTGAAGCACTTGAACTGAGAAATTTAAGCATTTAAAAAAATAATTCACAGCTGTAATCGCTCTTAGAGACCAGAGAGACTCACAGCTGTAATCGCTCTTAGAGACCAGAGAGACTCACAGCTGTAATCGCTCTTAGAGACCAGAGAGACTCACAGCTGTAATCGCTCTTAGAGACCAGAGAGACTCACAGCTGTAATCGCTCTTAGAGACCAGAGAGACTCACAGCTGTAATCGCTCTTAGAGACCAGAGAGACTCACAGCTGTAATCGCTCTTAGAGACCAGAGAGACTCACAGCTGTAATCGCTCTTAGAGACCAGAGAGACTCACAGCTGTAATCGCTCTTAGAGACCAGAGAGACTCACAGCTGTAATCGCTCTTAGAGACCAGAGAGACTCACAGCTGTAATCGCTCTTAGAGACCAGAGAGACTCACAGCTGTAATCGCTCTTAGAGACCAGAGAGACTCACAGCTGTAATCGCTCTTAGAGACCAGAGAGACTCACAGCTGTAATCGCTCTTAGAGACCAGAGAGACTCACAGCTGTAATCGCTCTTAGAGACCAGAGAGACTCACAGCTGTAATCGCTCTTAGAGACCAGAGAGACTCACAGCTGTAATCGCTCTTAGAGACCAGAGAGACTCACAGCTGTAATCGCTCTTAGAGACCAGAGAGACTCACAGCTGTAATCGCTCTTAGAGACCAGAGAGACTCACAGCTGTAATCGCTCTTAGAGACCAGAGAGACTCACAGCTGTAATCGCTCTTAGAGACCAGAGAGACTCACAGCTGTAATCGCTCTTAGAGACCAGAGAGACTCACAGCTGTAATCGCTCTTAGAGACCAGAGAGACTCACAGCTGTAATCGCTCTTAGAGACCAGAGAGACTCACAGCTGTAATCGCTCTTAGAGACCAGAGAGACTCACAGCTGTAATCGCTCTTAGAGACCAGAGAGACTCACAGCTGTAATCGCTGCCAAAGGTGATTCTAACATGTATTGGACTCAGGGCTGTGAAAATGAGAGAGTTCTGTTTTTCATTCTCAATAAATTAGCAAACATTTCTAAAAACATGTTTTCACTTTGTCATTATGGGGTATTTTTATTTCACCTTTATTTAACCAGGTAGGCTAGTTGAGAACACCTTTATTTAACCAGGTAGGCTAGTTGAGAACACCTTTATTTAACCAGGTAGGCTAGTTGAGAACACCTTTATTTAACCAGGTAGGCTAGTTGAGAACACCTTTATTTAACCAGGTAGGCTAGTTGAGAACACCTTTATTTAACCAGGTAGGCTAGTTGAGAACAAGTTCTCATTTACAACTGCGACCTGGCCAAGATAAAGCATAGCAGTGTGAGCATACAACAAAGAGTTACACATGGAGTAAACAATTAACAAGTCAATAACACAGTAGAAAACAAAGGGGGAGTCTATATACAATGTGTGCAAAAGGCATGAGGAGGTAGGCAAATAATTACAATTTTGCAGATTAACACTGGAGTGATAAATGATCAGATGGTCATGTACAGGTAGAGATATTGGTGTGCAGAAGAGCAGAAAAGTAAATAAATAAAAACAGTATGGGGATGAGGTAGGTGGAAAGGGTGGGCTATTTACCAATAGACTATGTACAGCTGCAGCGATCGGTTAGCTGCTCAGATAGCTGATGTTTGAAGTTGGTGAGGGAGATAAAAGTCTCCAACTTCAGTGATTTTTGCAATTCGTTCCAGTCACAGGCAGCAGAGTACTGGAACGAAAGGCGGCCAAATGAGGTGTTGGCTTTAGGGATGATCAGTGAGATACACCTGCTGGAGCGCGTGCTACGGATGGGTGTTGCCATCGTGACCAGTGAGCTGAGATAAGGCGGAGCTTTACCTAGCATGGACTTGTAGATGACCTGGAGCCAGTGGGTCTGGCGACGAATATGTAGCGAGGGCCAGCCGACTAGAGCATACAAGTCGCAGTGGTGGGTGGTATAAGGTGCTTTAGTGACAAAACGGATGGCACTGTGATAGACTGCATCCAGTTTGCTGAGTAGAGTGTTGGAAGCCATTTTGTAGATGACATCGCCGAAGTCGAGGATCGGTAGGATAGTCAGTTTTACTAGGGTAAGCTTGGCGGCGTGAGTGAAGGAGGCTTTGTTGCGGAATAGAAAGCCGACTCTTGATTTGATTTTCGATTTTCGTATTGTGATGTCATTATGGGGTATTGTGATGTCATTATGGGGTATTGTGATGTCATTATGGGGTATTGTGTGTAAATGGGTGAGAAACATATTTAATCCATTTTGAATTCAGGCTGTAACAACAAAATGTGAAATAAGTCAAGGGGTATGAATACTTTCTGAAGGCCACTATATGGGTCAACTGTGTGTGACTCTCCAAGACACTGCCAAGGCAGCAGCTACTCTTCCTAGGCTCCAGCAAAATTAAGGCAGTTATACATGTTAAAAACATTAGAATACATTTATAACAGATTTCACAACATATTAAGTGTGTGCCCTCAGGCCTCTAATACTATCACTTATCTATAACACAAAATCCATGTGTACATGTTTGGATAGTGCGTATGTTATTGTGTGTTTGTATGCATGTGACTATGTCTGTGTGTCTCTTCACAGTCCCCGCTGTTCCATCAGGTGTATTTTTACCTGTTTTTAAATCTGATTCTACTGCTGCATCAGTTACCTGATGTGGAATAGAGTTCCATGTAGTCATGGCTCTATGTAGTACTGTGGAATAGAGTTCCATGTAGTCATGGCTCTATGTAGTACTGTGGAATAGAGTTCCATGTAGTCATGGTTCTATGTAGTACTGGGAGCCTCCCATAGTCTGTTCTGGGCTTGGGGACTGTGAAGAGACCTCTGGTGGCATGTCTTGTGGGGTATGTATGGGTGTCTGAGCTGTGTGCCAATAGTTCAAACAGACAGCTCAGTGCTTTCAACATGTCAATACCTCTCACAAATACAATGAAGTGATGAAGTCAATCTCTCCTCCACATTGAGCCAAGAGAGATTGACATGCATGTCATTAATGTTAGCTCTCTGTGTACATCCAAGGGCCAACCGTGCTGCCCTGTTCTGAGTCCCTCTTTGTGGCACCTGACCACATGACTGAACAGGACCTGCCTTGTTGATAGTGTTAAGAAGGCAGAGCATCGCTTTACTATAGACAGACGTCTCCACAATATGTTTTGACCATGACAGTTTACGATCTAGTGTTATTCCAAGCAGTTTAGTCACCTCAACTTGCTCAATATCCACAGTATTCATGACAAGATTTAGTTGAGGTTTAGTGGATGATTTGTCCCAAATGCAATTATTTACGTTTTTTTAATATTTAGGGCAAACTTATTCCTTGCCACCCATTCTGAGATTAACTGCAGCTCTTTAAGTGTTGCTGTCATTTCAGTCACTGTAGTAGCTGATGCATTGAGTCATCTGCATACATGGACACAGTCTTTAGCATAGACTGGAAAAAGTAAGGGGCCTAGACAGCTGCCCTGGGGAATTCCTGATTCTACCTAGATTATGTTGGAGAGGCGTCCATTAAAGAACACCCTCTGTGTTCTGTTTAGACAGGTTGCTCTTTATCCACAATTTAAATTTGATTTAACCTTTTTATTTAACTAGGCAAGTCGGTTAAGAAACAAATTATTATTTACATTGATGGCCTACCAAAAGTCAAAAGGCCTCCTGACATGTTGCAACACATGACAACATAGCTTGGTAGCATCACAACATGACAACAGCATGTAGATTCCCCTCAAATTTGAGGCTTAGCTGCTGGACTTTTTATAGGCTGGTTGTTTTTGCACATTGTGGCAGGTAGTCTCTGCAGCCAGAACCCAGTCAGTCAGTTGGGTTGTGTTTTTATATTGATGAACAATATAATGAACATCTTCGCTCGATACTGAGGATTTTTTCAGCTCAGAGCTTGAGCCCAGACATTGATGAACTAGCATCCAAGAAGAGATGCCAGGTATCTGGCTTGGGCACATCAGATTAGACCAGTGTGCAATAATTAACGTTTTCTTTATGCACTTTTTCTTGCTACAAGGCATGGGCTTGAATGGTTGATTGATTTATTATCATTTTATTTGTAAAATTATTAGCCAGTGGAAAAAGTTTATTTTGGTATTTAAATCAGAAGGCTGCAAATAGAAAAGAGGCATACAATTTTTATTTCAATTTTATTTATTTAATAAATGAATGCCATTGATGTGTTTTTTCATTTGAAATTCGATTTTGCATGTCTCCACTATTAAATTATATATTGTATGGTAATAAGCGATGCTTGTTCCATATTCAATGTTAAAGCAAAACTTGTTTGGGTCCATATTAAAAGGTTAATTTGTTCAATGTTGGCCCGTGACTTTGTTCAGGTTTTACATTTTGGCCCACTGGGTATTTGAGTTTGACACCCCTGCTCTAGTAGGTTTAAATTGAAAATGTGGCAAATATCGTCTGCTATTATTCCATCCAGATTGTCAGACCCTGGTGGCTTGTCATTGTTGATAGACAACAATCATTTGTTCTTCCATATTAACTTTACGGAACTAAAAATTAAAATGCTCGTCTTTCATAAGTCCGTTATACTTGTGTAGTGTCAGCGTTTGTTGCTGGCATGTCATCCCTAAGTTTGTCTTGACAATGAAAAAATCATTGATGTAGTTGGAAAGATCCGTGTGTTTTGTGATGAATGAGACATTCAATAAATGGATGTAATTTAAGGTGCTTTTTACTTCTTTTTGTTTCATAGTGTCGTTTCTTCCCCTTTTCTATTCAGTTTAGTCACATGATTTCTCAATTTGCAGTACGTTTGCAATTTTGATTATACAGCCAGACTTATTTGCCATCTATTTTGCCTCATCCCTCTACACCATACCAGTTTTCTATTCCTCATCAATCCACAGGGATATCACAGTTTTTACAGTCATTTTCTTAATGGGTTCATGCTTATTAGTAACTGGGATAGGCAAATGTGTCAAGTGCAGCGTCTGGTTGCTCCTCATTACACACCACAGACCAGCAGCGTCTGGTTGCTCCTCATTACACACCACAGACCAGCAGCGTCTGGTTGCTGCTCATTACACACCACAGACCAGCAGCGTCTGGTTGCTCCTCATTACACACCACAGACCAGCAGCGTCTGGTTGCTCCTCATTACACACCACAGACCAGCAGCGTCTGGTTGCTCCTCATTACACACCACAGACCAGCAGCGTCTGGTTGCTCCTCTTTACACACCACAGACCAGCAGCGTCTGGTTGCTCCTCATTACACACCACAGACCAGCAGCGTCTGGTTGCTCCTCATTACACACCACAGACTAGCAAATATGATTTACATCAACAACATAGGAATCACAACAAAACATATTGTATGACCTCTTATACACTATATTAGTCCCATCCTTTGGAACTGTGGTTTTCCTGGTTATGGCTACTATATTGTGATCACTACATCCTATGGATCTGGATGCTGCTTTAGAGCTGAGTTCTGCAGCATTAGTAAAGATGTGATCAATACATCCTATGGATCTGGATGCTGCTTTAGAGCTGAGTTCTGCAGCATTAGTAAAGATGTGATCACTACATCCTATGGATCTGGATGCTGCTTTAGAGCTGAGTTCTGCAGCATTAGTAAAGATGTGATCACTACATCCTATGGATCTGGATGCTGCTTTAGAGCTGAGTTCTGCAGCATTAGTAAAGATGTGATCAATACATCAATACATGTTGCTGATTTCATTCCTGTGCTGTTTACACTTTAAAGCTTTATCTTGAGTGGACAGCTTGATGAAAGCCAGTCAATATTTAAATCACCCAGAAAATATACCTCTCTGTTGATGTCACATACATTATCAAGCATTTCACACGTTATCCAGATACTGACTGTTAGCACTTGGTGGTCTATAGCAGCTTCCCACCAGAATGGGCTTTAGGTGAGGCAGATGAACCTGTAGCCATATGACTTCAACAGTATTTAACATTATCTAGATACTGACTGTCTATAGCAGCTTCCCACCAGAATGGGCTTTAGGTGAGGCAGATGAACCTGTAGCCATATGACTTCAACAGTATTTAACATTATCTAGATACTGACTGTCTATAGCAGCTTCCCACCAGAATGGGCTTTAGGTGAGGCAGATGAACCTGTAGCCATATGACTTCAACAGTATTTAACATTATCTAGATACTGACTGTCTATAGCAGCTTCCCACCAGAATGGGCTTTAGGTGAGGCAGATGAACCTGTAGCCATATGACTTCAACAGTATTTAACATTATCTAGATACTGACTGTCTATAGCAGCTTCCCACCAGAATGGGCTTTAGGTGAGGCAGATGAACCTGTAGCCATATGACTTCAACAGTATTTAACATGAGATCCTCTCTATTCTTTACAGGAATGTGGTTCTGAATACAAACAGCAACACCTCCACCTTTGGCATTTCTATCTTCTCTGTCGATGTTATAACCTTCTATTGCTACCACTGTATCATCTAAGGTATTATGAATGGAATCTGTTACTAGCAAATTATTGACTTGATGAACCTTGTTTCTTAAGCTACATATATTACCGTGGGCTATTTTTAACACATTTCTGGGATGCTTGGTTGTTTTTATTACTTTTCTGGGAAGCTTAGCAGAGGTAGACAGACATACTCAGGTGATTTTTTTTTTATTAATGCAGGGTGAGATGCACACAGTGGTCTTCCTACTGGGACACACCACCTCAGTGGTCTTCCTACTGGGACACACCACCTCAGTGTTAACAGTGGTCTTCCTACTGGGACACACCACCTCAGTGTTAACAGTGGTCTTCCTACTGGGACACACCACCTCAGTGGTCTTCCTACTGGGACACACCACCTCAGTGTTAACAGTGGTCTTCCTACTGGGACACACCACCTCAGTGTTAACAGTGGTCTTCCTACTGGGACACACCACCTCAGTGGTCTTCCTACTGGGACACACCACCTCAGTGTTAACAGTGGTCTTCCTACTGGGACACACCACCTCAGTGTTAACAGTGGTCTTCCTACTAGGACACACCACCTCAGTGTTAACAGTGGTCTTCCTACTGGGACACACCACCTCAGTGTTAACAGTGGTCTTCCTACTGGGACACACCACCTCAGTGTTAACAGTGGTCTTCCTACTAGGACACACCACCTCAGTGTTAACAGTGGTCTTCCTACTAGGACACACCACCTCAGTGTTAACAGTGGTCTTCCTACTAGGACACACCACCTCAGTGTTAACAGTGGTCTTCCTACTAGGACACACCACCTCAGTGCTAACAGTGGTCTTCCTACTAGGACACACCACCTCAGTGTTAACAGTGGTCTTCCTACTGGGACACACCACCTCAGTGTTAACAGTGGTCTTCCTACTGGGACACACCACCTCAGTGTTAACAGTGGTCTTCCTACTGGGACACACCACCTCAGTGTTAACAGTGGTCTTCCTACTGGGACACACCACCTCAGTGTTAACAGTGGTGTTCCTACTGGGACACACCACCTCAGTGTTAACAGTGGTGTTCCTACTAGGACACACCTCCTTAGTGTTAACAGTGGTCTTCCTACTGGGACACACCACCTCAGTGTTAACAGTGGTCTTCCTACTGGGACACACCACCTCAGTGTTAACAGTGGTCTTCCTACTGGGACACACCACCTCAGTGGTCTTCCTACTGGGACACACCACCTCAGTGTTAACAGTGGTCTTCCTACTGGGACACACCACCTCAGTGGTCTTCCTACTGGGACACACCACCTCAGTGTTAACAGTGGTCCTCCTACTGGGACACACCACCTCAGTGTTAACAGTGGTCTTCCTACTGGGACACACCACCTCAGTGTTAACAGTGGTCTTCCTACTGGGACACACCTCCTCAGTGTTAACAGTGGTCCTCCTACTAGGACACACCTCCTCAGTGTTAACAGTGGTCTTCCTACTGGGACACACCTCCTCAGTGTTAACAGTGGTCTTCCTACTGGGACACACCTCCTCAGTGTTAACAGTGGTCTTCCTACTGGGACACACCACCTCAGTGTTAACAGTGGTCTTCCTACTAGGACACACCTCCTCAGTGTTAACAGTGGTCTTCCTACTGGGACACACCACCTCAGTGTTAACAGTGGTCTTCCTACTAGGACACACCTCCTCAGTGTTAACAGTGGTCTTCCTACTGGGACACACCTCCTCAGTGTTAACAGTGGTCTTCCTACTGGGACACACCACCTCAGTGTTAACAGTGGTCTTCCTACTAGGACACACCACCTCAGTTTTAACAGTGGTCTTCCTACTGGGACACACCACCTCAGTGTTAACAGTGGTCTTCCTACTAGGACACACCTCCTCAGTGTTAACAGTGGTCTTCCTACTAGGACACACCACCTCAGTTTTAACAGTGGTCTTCCTACTGGGACACACCACCTCAGTGTTAACAGTGGTCTTCCTACTAGGACACACCACCTCAGTGTTAACAGTGGTCTTCCTACTAGGACTAGGACACACCTCCTCAGTGCTAACAGTGGTCTTCCTACTAGGACTAGGACACACCTCCTCAGTGCTAACAGTGGTCCTCCTACTGGGACACACCACCTCAGTTTTAACAGTGGTCTTCCTACTGGGACACACCACCTCAGTGTTAACAGTGGTCTTCCTACTAGGACACACCACCTCAGTGTTAACAGTGGTCTTCCTACTAGGACTAGGACACACCTCCTCAGTGCTAACAGTGGTCTTCCTACTAGGACACACCTCCTCAGTGTTAACAGTGGTCCTCCTACTGGGACACACCACCTCAGTGTTAACAGTGGTCCTCCTACTGGGACACACCACCTCAGTGTTAACAGTGGTCCTCCTACTGGGACACACCACCTCAGTGTTAACAGTGGTCCTCCTACTGGGACACACCACCTCAGTGTTAACAGTGGTCTTCCTACTGGGACACACCACCTCAGTGTTAACAGTGGTCTTCCTACTAGGACACACCACCTCAGTGTTAACAGTGGTCTTCCTACTAGGACACACCACCTCAGTTTTAACAGTGGTCTTCCTACTAGGACACACCACCTCAGTGTTAACAGTGGTCTTCCTACTGGGACACACCACCTCAGTGTTAACAGTGGTCTTCCTACTGGGACACACCACCTCAGTGTTAACAGTGGTCTTCCTACTAGGACACACCACCTCAGTGTTAACAGTGGTCTTCCTACTAGGACACACCACCTCAGTGTTAACAGTGGTCTTCCTACTAGGACACACCGCCTCAGTGTTAACAGTGGTCTTCCTACTAGGACACACCTCCTCAGTGTTAACAGTGGTCTTCCTACTAGGACACACCACCTCAGTGTTAACAGTGGTCTTCCTACTGGGACACACCACCTCAGTGTTAACAGTGGTCTTCCTACTAGGACACACCACCTCAGTGTTAACAGTGGTCTTCCTACTAGGACACACCTCCTCAGTGCTAACAGTGGTCTTCCTACTAGGACACACCTCCTCAGTGCTAACAGTGGTCTTCCTACTAGGACACACCACCTCAGTGTTAACAGTGGTCTTCCTACTAGGACACACCACCTCAGTGTTAACAGTGGTCTTCCTACTAGGACACACCACCTCAGTGTTAACAGTGGTCTTCCTACTAGGACACACCACCTCAGTGTTAACAGTGGTCTTCCTACTAGGACACACCGCCTCAGTGTTAACAGTGGTCTTCCTACTAGGACACACCTCCTTAGTGCTAACAGTGTAACTCTGGTTCATAGGCTCATGATTAGCTGTAGGATCAACAGAGGCTTTCAGGCAGTTAGAGGGACATATATTAGGTGACGTACATTGTGTCTACCAACGCCCCTGGTGTAATGTACATTTGCCTGAAGCATTATGACAACTCAGCGTCACAATGGTAGGGATTAACTGAGCTGGGCTTGGGTCATTGATAAGTCATTGTCTCAACGCAGCCTTATAATGTACATTAACAGCAACAAGATATCATGATGAAACAGCAGTTTGAATTTGTTATTCTAATGGTCATATTGGTAACAATAAATAGATGCCTGGGGATCACTGTCCCAAGCCAATGCATATCTCCGGAGTAGGCGGTAGGCCTATTTCACTGTAGTCAGGGAATGGACTCTGTTCCATGTCAGTTAGTATCTAAGTCCTGACTAACCACTGGAGTCCACAGACTATGAAGTAACCACACACAACCACAGGAGTGTCTGATATCTCACACATATCTGTTATCACACATGAATTAACCGGTTGAACAAGCCAAGTTGTGCCCTCCGCTCTGCGGTGACTTTGTCCAACCCAGTATTATTAGAAATATCACCTCAGTCTGAGATCATCATGAAATATCTCAGGATGAGATCAATGGATTGTAGAACCACACTAGTACTGCAGTAAGACCCATAGACCTCACAGTACGGCAGTAAGACCCATAGACCTCACAGTACTGCAGTAAGACCTATAGACCCACTAGTACCGCAGTAAGACCTATAGACCCACTAGTACCGCAGTAAGACCCATAGACCCACTAGGACCGCAGTAAGACCCATAGACCCACTAGGACCGCAGTAAGACCTATTGACCCACTAGTACCGCAGTTTGACCCACTAGGACCGCAGTAAGACCCATAGACCCACTAGGACCGCAGTAAGACCCATAGACCCACTAGGACCGCAGTAAGACCCATAGACCCACTAGGACAGCAGTAAGACTCATAGACCCACTAGGACAGCAGTAAGACCCATAGACCCACTAGGACAGCAGTAAGACCCATAGACCCACTAGGACAGCAGTAAGACCCATAGACCCACTAGGACCGCAGTAAGACCCATAGACCCACTAGGACCGCAGTAAGACCCATAGACCCACTAGGACCGCAGTAAGACCCATAGACCCACTAGGACCGCAGTAAGACCCATAGACCCACTAGGACCGCAGTTTGACCCACTAGGACCGCAGTTAGACCCACTAGGACCGCAGTAAGACCCATAGACCCACTAGGACCGCAGTAAGACCCATAGACCCACTAGGACCGCAGTAAGACCCATAGACCCACTAGGACCGCAGTAAGACCCATAGACCTACTAGGACCGCAGTAAGACCCATAGACCCACTAGGACCGCAGTAAGACCCATAGACCCACTAGGACCGCAGTAAGACCCATAGACCCACTAGGACTGCAGTAAGACCCATAGACCCACTAGGACCGCAGTAAGACCCATAGACCCACTAGGACCGCAGTAAGACCCATAGACCCACAGACCCATTAGGACCGCAGTAAGACCTATAACTGACCAGGTTAACATCATCACAACACACCTCCAGCACGTCAGAGGGTAGACTGTACTATGTAGGCTTTAGAGTCCTTCTGATGGGAAACGGAATGGTAGGGAAGCATATTTCTTCCTCATTTATAAAAAAAAAATGCTTTTTTCATTTAAGTTCTCATTTACAACTGGGACCTGGCCAAGATAAAGCGTGACAAACAGCACAGAGTTACACATAAACAAACGTACAGTCAATAACACAATAGAAATATCCATGTACAGTGTGTGCAAATAGAGTAAGGTTAGGGAGGTAAGGCACTAATGAGGGACTGACGTTTATAAAGGTCTCTGGTGGGGAGGGGGGGTTGGCAGGGACTGAATCACACCCCCAGGCAGCAGCAGGCCTGCCCTGCTGGCGAGAACTGAACATAGGGATCATTGTATGAGTCTGGGCTCAGCCTGTCACCATACATATTCTCTGACAAGCCCAGCCTTCAGGGCCAGGGGGGAGGGAGGCCAGCACCAGATACCGGTCACAGGGGAGGGAGACCAGCACCATACACCAGTCACAGGGGAGGAGGGAGACCAGCACCAGACACAGGGGAGGAGGGAGACCAGCACCAGACACAGGGGAGGAGGGAGACCAGCACCAGACACAGGGGAGGAGGGAGACCAGCACCAGACACAGGGGAGGAGGGAGACCAGCACCAGACACAGGGGAGGAGGGAGACCAGCACCAGACACAGGGGAGGAGGGAGACCAGCACCAGACACAGGGGAGGAGGGAGACCAGCACCAGACACAGGGGAGGAGGGAGACCAGCACCAGACACAGGGGAGGAGGGAGACCAGCACCATACACCAGTCACAGGGGAGGAGGGAGACCAGCACCAGTCACAGGGGAGGGAGACCAGCACCAGACACAGGGGAGGGAGACCAGCACCAGACACAGGGGAGGAGGGAGACCAGCACCAGACACAGGGGAGGAGGGAGACCAGCACCAGACACAGGGGAGGAGGGAGACCAGCACCAGACACAGGGGAGGAGGGAGACCAGCACCAGACACAGGGGAGGAGGGAGACCAGCACCAGACACAGGGGAGGAGGGAGACCAGCACCAGACACAGGGGAGGAGGGAGACCAGCACCAGACACAGGGGAGGAGGGAGACCAGCACCAGACACAGGGGAGGAGGGAGACCAGCACCAGACACAGGGGAGGAGGGAGACCAGCACCAGACACAGGGGAGGAGGGAGACCAGCACCAGACACAGGGGAGGAGGGAGACCAGCACCAGACACAGGGGAGGAGGGAGACCAGCACCAGACACAGGGGAGGAGGGAGACCAGCACCAGACACAGGGGAGGAGGGAGACCAGCACCAGACACAGGGGAGGAGGGAGACCAGCACCAGACACAGGGGAGGAGGGAGACCAGCACCAGTCACAGGGGAGGAGGGAGACCAGCACCAGAAACAGAGGAGGAGGGAGACCAGCAGGTCTGTAAGCCGTCACCTTTCACAGAGTGGAGGAGGTGGGAGGCTGTTACTACCCATTGAGCAGCAGGCCTGTTACTACCCATTGAGCAGCAGGCCTGTTACTACCCATTGAGCAGCAGGCCTGTTACTACCCATTGAGCAGCAGGCATGTTACTACCCATTGAGCAGCAGGCCTGTTACTACCCATTGAGCAGCAGGCCTGTTACTACCCATTGAGCAGCAGGCCTGTTACTACCCATTGAGCAGCAGGCCTGTTACTACCCATTGAGCAGCAGGCCTGTTACTACCCATTGAGCAGCAGGCCTGTTACTACCCATTGAGCAGCAGGCCTGTTACTACCCATTGAGCAGCAGGCCTGTTACTACCCATTGAGCAGCAGGCCTGTTACTACCCATTGAGCAGCAGGCCTGTTATTTTAGCTTGAGAAGGAATTTGCTAACTTTAGGCTGTGCCATTTTTTCCTTTTCATCCAGGTGCCTGAAATTGATGGGAGAAACTACGATGTCAGGACTGGTGCCAAGGGAAGAGGAACTGAGAAGCAGCTAGACTGTTATAGGGTCGGTTTTCTTCAGCCAATCCTGTATGAACTGAAGCAGAGAGGATACACAGGGAGGGAGTCTGTCACGGGCTGGACAGAAGCATGTCAACATGAAGAGGACTTAGAAGAGGGACAGAATTGAGCTTGAGATGCTAAAATGAGTTGTGCTTCCTGTTTGTGGATCTGTCAAAAGTGTTTGATACTGTTTTTTTTATTGAACAAGTTGTCCTCCACTGGCCTGAGCTCATGACATCAATCACGAAGTCCTGAGTCCGAATTTCTTGAAGTACGTAAAGGTGTTCCCCAGGGATCGATACTAGAACCTGCTCTGTTCATTATTTATATAAATGCTATTGGTAAATTTGTTTAATAAAATAATTAAACTCCTGTTTAATACGGGGGCAACTACATGTTGTTTTCAAGTTCTCTTCTAATGATCTCAGACCAGGCCCATAAATCAGCCTGTAATGTCCGTGAGGAGTGATCTACACTACACTTTAAATTGGAGGAATTGATGCCTCTAGAGCATTTCAGACAGTTATTAGGTCAGCTTTTTACTGACAAATGTGTCTTTTTATAATTGTGTTTTGCTTTTCGTGTATAAGAACAGGTATTTTAATATGTACACTATCAGCCAAAGGTTTGGACACACTGACTCATTCAAGGGTTTTTCTTTATTTTTTACATTGTAGAATAGTAGTGAAGACATCAAAACTATGAAATAACACATATAACCAAAAGCTGCTGATAAAGACATGGTTTAGCTGCCTGACAGAAAGACAACATGGTTTAGCTGCCTGACAGAAAGACGACATGGTTTAGCTGCCTGACAGAAAGACAACATGGTTTATGGATTCTCTAACTCTGTCTCTACGTGACCAAATTCACCAAGCTGCACTGTTTCCCTCTGCTGGAGACGGCCCTCTTCTTCCTCATGTCCTGGAGCACCTTCCTATTGGCCGAGGCCTGCGGGTTCACAGGTCAGGACCCGGGGTGGAGGGGTCAAGAGGGGCTCTGTTTGCATCCCAAATGGCACCTTATTCCCTATAAAGTGCATATGGCTCTGGTCAAAAGTAGTGCACTATGTAGGGAATAGGGTGCTGTTTGGGAAGTATACACTGTATGGTCAGCACACTGGCTGCAGTAAATGTTTTACAGATTCTGCTAAAGAAAGAGCAGAGCACAGAGAAAAACAATAGGATTATGATGCTGCGCAGCTAGGCCTAGCAGGCCACTGCTCCACTATCACACATCTACAATACAACGTCCATGTGTAGAGTGCATGTCTTGTGTGTACATTACCAGCCAAAAGTTTGGACGACATGGTTTAGCTGCCTGACAGAAAGACAACATGGTTTAGCTGCCTGACAGAAAGACGACATGGTTTAGCTGCCTGACAGAAAGACGACATGGTTTAGCTGCCTGACAGAAAGACAACATGGTTTAGCTGCCTGACAGGAAGACGACATGGTTTAGCTGCCTGATAGAAAGACAACATGGTTTAGCTGCCTGACAGAACGACGACATGGTTTAGCTGCCTGACAGAACGACGACATGGTTTAGCTGCCTGACAGAAAGACAACACGGCTCTCCAGAGGGTAGTGAGGTCTGCACAATGCATCACCGCTGGCCCTACCCCCCCTCCCCCTGGCCAGACCTGCCTGACTCCAGCTGGCCCTACCTCCCCTCCCCCTGCCCTGGCCCGACCTGCCTGGCTCCAGCTGGCCCTACCTCCCCTGCCCTGGCCCGACCTGCCTGGCTTAGCTGGCCCTACCTCCCATGCCCTGGCCCGACCTGCCTGGCTCCAGCTGGCCCTACCTCCCCTCCCCACCAATAACATCTGCTAACCATGTGACCAATAACTTCTGCTAACCATGTGACCAATAACATCTGCAAACCATGTGACCAATAACTTCTGCTAACCATGTGACCAATAACATCTGCTAACCATGTGACCAATAACATCTGCTAACCATGTGACTAATAACATCTGATAACCATGTGACCAATAACTTCTGCTAACCATGTGACCAATAACTTCTGCTAACCATGTGACCAATAACATCTGCTAAGCATGTGTATGTGACCAATAACATCTGCTACCCATGTGCATGTGACCAATAACATCTGCTAACCATGTGTATGTGACCAATAACATCTGCTAACCATGTGACCAATAACATCTGCTAACCATGTGACCAATAACTTCTGCTAACCATGTTAGACCTGCCTGACACCAGCTGGCTCCAGCTGGCCCTACCTCCCCTGCCCTGGCCCGACCTGCCTGGCTTAGCTGGCCCTACCTCCCCTCCCCATGCCCTGGCCCGACCTGCCTGGCTCCAGCTGGCCCTACCTCCCCTCCCCCTGCCCTGGCCCTACCTTGCCTGGCCTGCCTGCCTCCAGCTGGCCCTGCCTCCCCTCCCCCTGCCCTGGCCCGACCTGCCTGGCTCCAGCTGGCCCTACCTCCCCTCCCCCCTGCCCTGGCCCGACCTGCCTGGCTCCAGCTGGCCCTACCTCCCCTGCCCTGGCCCGACCTGCCTGGCTCCAGCTGGCCCTACCTCCCCTCCCACTGCCCTGGCCCAACCTGCCTGGCTCCAGCTGGCCCTACCTCCCCTGCCCTGGCCCGACCTGCCTGGCTTAGCTGGCCCTACCTCCCCTCCCCATGCCCTGGCCCGACCTGCCTGGCTCCAGCTGGCCCTACCTCCCCTCCCCTCCCCCTGCCCTGGCCCTACCTTGCCTGGCCTGCCTGCCTCCAGCTGGCCCTGCCTCCCCTCCCCCTGCCCTGGCCCGACCTGCCTGGCTCCAGCTGGCCCTACCTCCCCTCCCCCCTGCCCTGGCCCGACCTGCCTGGCTCCAGCTGGCCCTACCTCCCCTGCCCTGGCCCGACCTGCCTGGCTCCAGCTGGCCCTACCTCCCCTGCCCTGGCCCTACCTCCCCCTGCCCTGGCCCTACCTACCCCCCCTGCCCTGGCCAGACCTGCCTGACTCCAGCTGGCCCTACCCCCCCTCCCCCTGGCCCGACCTGCCTGGCTCCAGCTGGCCCTACCTCCCCTGCCCTGGCCCGACCTGCCTGGCTCCAGCTGGCCCTACCTCCCCTCCCCCTGCCCGACCTGCCTGGCTCCAGCTGGCCCTACCTCGCCCCTGGCCCGACCTGCCTGGCTCCAGCTGGCCCTGCCTCCCCTGCCCCTGCCCTGGCCCGACCTGCCTGGCTCCAGCTGGCCCTGCCTCCCCTGCCCCTGCCCTGGCCCGACCTGCCTGGCTCCAGCTGGCCCTGCCTCCCCTCCCCCTGCCCTGGCCCGACCTGCCTGGCTCCAGCTGGCCCTACCTCCCCTGCCCTGGCCCGACCTGCCTGGCTCCAGCTGGCCCTACCTCCCCTCCCCCTGCCCTGGCCCGACCTGCCTGGCTCCAGCTGGCCCTACCTCCCCTGCCCTGGCCCGACCTGCCTGGCTCCAGCTGGCCCTGCCTCCCCTCCCCCTGCCCTGGCCCTACCTCCCCTGCCCTGGCCCGACCTGCCTGGCTCCAGCTGGCCCTACCTCCCCTGCCCTGGCCCGACCTGCCTGGCTCCAGCTGGCCCTGCCTCCCCTGCCCCTGCCCTGGCCCGACCTGCCTGGCTCCAGCTGGCCCTGCCTCCCCTCCCCCTGCCCTGGCCCTACCTCCCCTCCCCCTGCCCTGGCCCGACCTGCCTGGCTCCAGCTGGCCCTACCTCCCCTGCCCTGGCCCGACCTGCCTGGCTCCAGCTGGCCCTACCTCCCCTCCCACTGCCCTGGCCCAACCTGCCTGGCTACAGCTGGCCCTACCTCCCCTGCCCTGGCCCGACCTGCCTGGCTTAGCTGGCCCTACCTCCCCTCCCCATGCCCTGGCCCGACCTGCCTGGCTCCAGCTGGCCCTACCTCCCCTCCCCTCCCCCTGCCCTGGCCCTACCTTGCCTGGCCTGCCTGCCTCCAGCTGGCCCTGCCTCCCCTCCCCCTGCCCTGGCCCGACCTGCCTGGCTCCAGCTGGCCCTACCTCCCCTCCCCCCTGCCCTGGCCCGACCTGCCTGGCTCCAGCTGGCCCTACCTCCCCTGCCCTGGCCCGACCTGCCTGGCTCCAGCTGGCCCCTACCTCCCCTGCCCTGGCCCTACCTCCCCCTGCCCTGGCCCTACCTACCCCCCCTGCCCTGGCCAGACCTGCCTGACTCCAGCTGGCCCTACCCCCCCTCCCCCTGGCCCGACCTGCCTGGCTCCAGCTGGCCCTACCTCCCCTGCCCTGGCCCGACCTGCCTGGCTCCAGCTGGCCCTACCTCCCCTCCCCCCTGCCCTGGCCCTACCTCCCCTCCCCCTGCCCGACCTGCCTGGCTCCAGCTGGCCCTACCTCGCCCCTGGCCCGACCTGCCTGGCTCCAGCTGGCCCTACCTCCCCTCCCCCTGCCCTGGCCCGACCTGCCTGGCTCCAGCTGGCCCTACCTCCCCTGCCCTGGCCTGACCTGCCTGGCTCCAGCTGGCCCTGCCTCCCCTGCCCTGGCCCGACCTGCCTGGCTCCAGCTGGCCCTGCCTCCCCTGCCCCTGCCCTGGCCCGACCTGCCTGGCTCCAGCTGGCCCTGCCTCCCCTCCCCCTGCCCTGGCCCTACCTCCCCTCCCCCTGCCCTGGCCCGACCTGCCTGGCTCCATCTGGCCCTACCTCCCCTCCCCCTTCCCTGGCCCTACCTCCCCTCCCCCTGCCCTGGTCCGACCTGCTTGGCTCCAGCTGGCCCTGTCCTGGCCCTACCTCGCCCCTGGCCTGCCTGGCTCCAGCTGGCCCTGTCCTGGCCAAACCTTGCCCCTGGTCTGTCTGGATGGCTCCAGCAGATGAGTGTGGTTTCCAAGGTGTACAGCATAGGAGAGGAGATAAGCCATAGAGCTTTAAAATGAACAACTGTATGGAGTCAACAGTTGTCCCCCCTCCTTCCCCCTTCCCCCTTCCCCCTCCCCCACCCTCCTTCCCCCACCCCCTCCCTCCCCAGTCTACCACAGGAATCCAGCCAGCCGCAGCTCCACTGTTACTGAAAACACTCTCACATTAGTGTTAAATACAGAAATACCTGGGGTACCAGACCAGCCAGCCATCCAGCCCACCAGCCCACCAGCCAGACCACCAACCAGCCAGACCAGCTCACCAGCCATCCAGCCAGACCAGCCCACCAGACCAGCCCACCAACCAGCCAGACCAGCTCACCAGCCAGCCATCCAGCCCACCAGCCAGCCATCCAGCCCACCAGCCAGACCACCAGCCAGCCATCCAGCCCACCAGCCAGACCACCAGCCAGACCACCAGCCAGACCACCAGCCAGCCATCCAGCCCACCAGCCAGACCACCAGCCAGCCATCCAGCCCACCAGCCATCCAGCCAGACCAGCCCACCAGCCAGCCAGACCAGCTCACCAGCCAGCCATCCAGCCCACCAGCCAGCCATCCAGCCCACCAGCCAGCCATCCAGCCCACCAGCCATCCAGCCATCCATCCAGCCCACCAGCCATCCAGCCAGACCAGACCAGCTCACCAGCCAGACCACCAGCCAGACCACCAGCCAGCCATCCAGCCCACCAGCCATCCAGCCAGACCGCCAGACCACCAGCCAGCCATCCAGCCCACCAGCCATCCATCCAGCCCACCAGCCATCCAGCCAGACCAGCTCACCAGCCAGACCACCAGCCAGACCACCAGCCAGCCATCCAGCCCACCAACCAGCCAGACCAGCTCACCAGCCAGCCATCCAGCCCACCAGCCATCCAGCCAGACCAACCAACCAGCCATCCAGCCAACCAGCCATCCAGCCAGACCAGCCCACCAGCCATCCAGCCAACCAGCCATCCATCCAGCCCACCAGCCAGCCATCCAGCCAATCAACCAGCCATCCAGCCAACCAACCATCCAGCCAACCAACCATCCAGCCAACCAACCAATCAGCCATCCAGCCAACCAACCAGCCAGCCAACCAACCAGCCATCCAGCCAGCCAGCCAGCCAGCCAGCCAACCAACCAACCAGCCAGTCCGCCAACCAACCAGCCAGCCATCCAGCCAACCAAGCAGCCAGCCAACCAGCCATCCAGCCAACCATCCAGCCAGACCGCCAGCCAGACCGCCTTCTCCAAGACATTCAAGCCAGGCAGACACAGAACTGCTAACAACCATTACATGACGCGTTAAATCCATGAGTTATACCAAACATTTCATTAGCCTTTATTCACAGACCGTGTAGAGACTACCATTACATGAATCATCCAGCCACACACATACACTGAGTGCACAAAACATTAGGAACATCTGATCTTTCCATGACAGACCGACCAGGTGAATTCAGGGTATGGTAGTAGGTGCCAGGTGCACCGGTTTGTGTCAAGAACTGCAACGCTACTGGATTTTTCACACTCAACAGTTTCCTGTGTGTATCAAGAATGGTCCACCACCCAAAGGACATCCAGACAACTTGACACAACTGTGGGAAGCATTGGAGTCGACATGGACCAGCATCCCTGTGGAACGCTGGACACCCCGTAGAGTCCATGCCCCGACTAATTGAGGTGGTTCTCAGGGCAAAAAAGGGTGCAACTCAATATAAGGAAGGTGTTCCTAATGTTTTGTACTTTCAAAGTATATTGGGACTATTGATTCAACTTGAATGTAGTGCTGTCTGTAATCATATTGATTAAACCTGAATGTAGTGCTGTCTGTAATCATATTGATTAAACCTGAATGTAGTGCTGTCTATAATCATATTGATTAAACCTGAATGTAGTGCTGTCTGTAATCATATTGATTAAACCTGAATGTAGTGCTGTCTGTAATCATATTGATTAAACCTGAATGTAGTGCTGTCTGTAATCATATTGATTAAACCTGAATGTAGTGCTGTCTGTAATCATATTGATTAAACCTGAATGTAGTGCTGTCTGTAATCATATTGATTAAACCTGAATGTAGTGCTGTCTGTAACCATATTGATTAAACTTGAATGTAGTGCTGTCTGTAATCATATTGATTAAACCTGAATGTAGTGCTGTCTGTAACCATATTGATTAAACCTGAATGTAGTGCTGTCTGTAATCATATTGATTAAACCTGAATGTAGTGCTGTCTGTAACCATATTGATTAAACTTGAATGTAGTGCTGTCTGTAATCATATTGATTAAACCTGAATGTAGTGCTGTCTGTAACCATATTGATTAAACTTGAATGTAGTGCTGTCTGTAACCATATTGATTAAACCTGAATGTAGTGCTGTCTGTAACCATGGCCTCTGCTGTCTCAGTGCCAGTCAATAGGAGGGGAGTGGAATGTCAGTATTCTCATTGTTCTGTCTCCAAAGTGACGGATATCTAAAACAAACACCCTGGAATCATCTGTGAAATAATAAAACCCTTATGATTAAATGATAAACACTTCAATAAAGAGATTGTTCATAGTAAAATAGTGTGGATGTTGTTGGTACTGAGAAGCATGCAGAGTACAGGATTTGATAACACTGCTATGACAAAGGACATGACGGGTAGAGAGATTAGGGAAGCATTTAGAATGCTAATTTATTGACATGCAGAACATTGCAGGTAAAACTTTGCAGTCAGTTGTTGCTACAGGAGAGGTGTGACAGAAAGAGAGAGAGAGAGAGAGAGAGGGAGATATAGATGGGAGGTGTGACAGAGAGAGAGATGGGAGGTGTGACAGAGAGAGAGAGAGATAGATAGATGGGAGGTGTGACAGAGAGAGAGAGAGAGAGAGAGATAGATGGGAGGTGTGACAGAGAGAGAGAGAGATAGATAGATAGATGGGAGGTGTGACAGAGAGAGAGAGATGGGAGGTGTGACAGAGAGAGAGAGAGAGAGATGGGAGAGAGATAGATAAGAGGTGTGACAGAGAGAGAGAGAGAGATGGGAGAGAGATAGATAAGAGGTGTGACAGAGAGAGATGAGAGGTGTGACAGAGAGAGAGATGGGAGGTGTGACAGAGAGAGAGAGAGAGAGATGGGAGAGAGATAGATAAGAGGTGTGACAGAGAGAGATGAGAGGTGTGACAGAGAGAGAGAGAGAGATGGGAGAGAGATAAGAGGTGTGACAGAGAGAGAGAGAGATAAATGAGAGGTGTGACAGAGAGAGAGAGAGAGAGAGAGAGATGAGAGGTGTGACAGAGAGAGAGAGAGAGAGATGGGAGGTGTGAAAGAGAGAGATGGGAGAGAGATAGATAAAAGGTGTGACAGAGAGAGAGAGAGATAAATGAGAGGTGTGACAGAGGGGTTAATGCTCTGTAATCATGGCTGTTGGCTGGCCTCAGGTCCAGATATGACTAGTTGATATTTCTAATCAGAGAGAGAAATGTGTCTAATCACATTGGCTCTTCGAGACAGAGTGGTGAAGAAGTCAATGTGTTAACAGACACAGGGCTCCGGACCGGACCGGGGGCTGCAGACCGGACCGGGGGCTCTAGACCGGACCGGGGGCTCCACACCGGTTCTGGCTCCACACGGCAAAGTGACGTTCTCAACTACAACAAGGAAGTGGGGCACAGAAGCAATCTTTCCCTATTGACAGCAGCTCAGCCTGAATTCAAGACAAAATGACATGTGTTTTGTAACTGTATTATATATCCAAATGAATTATATATATATTCATGTCATTGTCACCAGTCAACTCCATTCCACTCAAACTTTAGCTTCAACCAGTGATGGCTAGCTATAATACCGATCTGTCTTAATGAGTGTTAGCATGCTAATAGCACAACCAGCACACAAAAATATCTATCTTTAATCAAATCAAATTTTATTGGTCACATACACGTGTTAAAGCAGATGATATTATGGGTGTAGCGAAATGCTTGTGTTTCTAGCTCCAATAGTGCAGTAATATCTCACAAGAAATAGATAACAATTTCACAACAATACACACAAATCTAAAGTAAAGGAATGGAATTGGTCAACAAACAAGCAAGATTTCTGTCTCTCACAGACCTGTAACTTCATCTTTAAGAGGCTCCTCTGTCCTCCACTCGTTACCTGTATTAATGGCACCTGTTTGAACTTGTTATCAGTATAAAAGACACCTGTCCACAACCTCAAACAGTCACACTATGGCCAAGACCAAAGAGCTGTCAAAGGAAACCAGAAACAAAATTGTAGACCTGCACCAGGCTGGGAAGACTGAATCTGCAATAGGTAAGCAGCTTGGTTTGAAGAAATCAACTGTGGGAGCAATTATTAGGAAATGGAAGACATACAAGACCACTGATAATCTCCCTCGATCTGGGGCTCCACGCAAGATCTCACCCCATGGAGTCAAAATTATCACAAGAACGGTGAGCAAAAATCCCAGAACCACATGGGGGGACCTAGTGAATGACCTGCAGAGAGCTGGGACCAAAGTAACAAAGCCTACCATCAGTAACACACTACGCCGCCAGGGACTCAAATCCGGCAGTGCCAGGTGTGTCCAGGCCTGTCTGAAGTTTGCTAGAGAGCATTTGGATGATCCAGAAGAAGATTGAGAGAATGTCATATGGTCAGATGAAACCAAAATATAACTTTTTGGTAAAACTCAACTCGTCGTGTTTGGAGGACAAAGAATGCTGAGTTGCATCCAAAGAACACCATACCTACTGTGAAGCATGGGGGTGGAAACATCACAATTTGGGGCTGTTTTTCTGCAAAGGGACCAGGACGACTGATCCGTGTAAAGGAAAGAATGAATGGGGCCATGTATCGTGAGATTTTGTGTGAAAACCTCCTTCCATCAGCAAGGGCATTGAAGATGAAACGTGGCTGGGTCTTTCAGCATGACAATGATCCCAAACACACCGCCCGGGCAACGAAGGAGTGGCTTCGTTAGAAGCATTTCAAGGTCCTGGAGTGGCCTAGCCAGTCTCCAGATCTCAACCCCATAGAACATCTTTGGAGGGAGTTGAAAGTCTGTGTTGCCCAGCAATTGCCCCAAAACATCACTGCTCTAGAGGAGATCTGCATGGAGGAATGGGCCAAAATACCAGCAACTGTGTGTGAAAACCTTGTGAAGACTTACAGAAAACATTATTAAAGTGACCAGTGTTCCATTATTAAAGAGACTAGTGTTCCATTATTAAAGTGACCAGGGTTCCATTATTAAAGGGACCAGTGTTTCATTATTAAAGTGATTAGTGTTCCATTATTCTAGTGACCAGTGTTCCATTATTAAAGTGACCAGTGTTCCATTATTAAAGTGACCAGTGTTCCATTATTAAAGTGACCAGTGTTCCATTATTAAAGTGACCAGTGGTCCATTATTAAAGTGACCAGTGTTCCATTATTAAAGTGACCAGTGTTCCATTATTAAAGTGACCAGTGTTCCATTATTAAAGTGACCAGTGTTCCATTATTAAAGTGACCAGTGTTCCATTATTAAAGTGACCAGTGTTCCATTATTAAAGTGAACAGTGGTCCATTATTAAAGTGACTAGTGTTCCATTATTAAAGTGACCAGTGTTCCATTATTAAAGTGACTAGTGTTCCATTATTAAAGTGACTAGTGTTCCATTATTAAAGTGACCAGAGTTCCATTATTAAAGTGACCAGAGTTCCATTATTAAAGTGACCAGAGTTCCATTATTAAAGTGACCAGTGTTCCATTATTAAAGTGACCAGTGTTCCATTATTAAAGTGGCTAGTGTTCCATTATTAAAGTGACCAGTGTTCCATTATTAAAGTGACCAGTGGTCCATTATTAAAGTGACTAGTGTTCCATTATTAAAGTGACCAGAGTTCCATTATTAAAGTGACCAGAGTTCCATTATTAAAGTGACCAGTGTTCCATTATTAAAGTGACCAGTGTTCCATTATTAAAGTGGCTAGTGTTCCATTATTAAAGTGACCAGTGTTCCATTATTAAAGTGACCAGTGGTCCATTATTAAAGTGACTAGTGTTCCATTATTAAAGTGACTAGTGTTCCATTATTAAAGTGACTAGTGTTCCATTATTAAAGTGACTAGTGTTCCATTATTAAAGTGACTAGTGTTCCATTATTAAAGTGACCAGTGGTCCATTATTAAAGAGACCAGTGTTCCATGTCTCTGCATTTAGGGCAGCAGCTTCTAAGGTGCAGGGTTGAGGAACCAGGTGGTAGCCGGCTAGTGATGGCTGTTTACCAGTCTGATGGCCTTGGGATAGAAGCTGTTTTTCAGTCTCTCGGTCCCAGCTTTGATGCACCTGTACTGACCTCGCCTTCTGGATGGTAGCGGGGTGAACAGACAGTGGCTCGGCTGGTTGTTGTCCTTGATTATCTTTTTGGCCTTCGTGTGACATCAGTGCTGTAGGTGTCCTGGAGGGCAGGCAGTATGGCCCAGGTGATGCGTTGGGCAGACCGCACCACTCTCTGGAGAGCCCTGTGGTTGCGGGTTGTGCAGTTGCCATACCACGCGGTGATACAGCCCAACAGGAAGCTCTCAATTGTGCACCTATAAAGGTTGGGAGGGTTATAGGTGCCCAGCCAAATTTCATCAGCCTCCTGAGGTTGAAGAGGGGCTGTTTATGCCTTCTTCACCACACTGTCTGTGTGGGTGGACCATTTCAGATTGTCAGTGATGTGCACGCCGAGAAACTTGAAGCTTTCCACCTTCTCCATTGCGGTCCCGTCAATGTGGATAGGGGGGTGTTCCCTCTGCTGTTTCCTGAAGTTCACGATCAGCTCCATTGTTTTGTTGAAGTTAGGAGTGAGGTTATTTTAAAGTTAAGCAAGCAATGCGGCTTGACAGGGTCTTGTTACGGAGGATGCATGATCCCGAGTCGGTAGGGGAGTTGCAGCCATGAGACAAGGCTGTAATTGGATATCATGAAAAGTAAAAATAATACCCTACAACCCAGCCCCATACAGCTGTTAGAGGTGGATTGCATAACTAAGGCTGTGTCTTCAATACACGCACTCTATAGGGAAAAGGACACCATTTGGGATGCGACCCTAGATCGTTAACATCATTGAGCTTCTCCTCTCACGTCCGTCTCTCTATAGGGAAAAGGACACCATTTGGGATGCGACCCTAGATCGTTGACATCATTGAGCTTCTCCTCTCACGTGTGTCCGTCTCTCTATAGGGAAAAGGACACCATTTGGGATGCGACCCTAGATCGTTAACATCATTGAGCTTCTCCTCTCACGTCCGTCTCTCTATAGGGAAAAGGACGCCATTTGGGATGCGACCCTAGATCGTTAACATCATTGAGCTTCTCCTCTCACGTGTGTCCGTCTCTCTATAGGGAAAAGGACGCCATTTGGGATGCGACCCTAGATCGTTAACATCATTGAGCTTCTCCTCGCTCCGTCTCACACATTCCAGATTCCAGTGGAACAATGTGGCATTCATTCACCCTGCAACGTTCCATAACCCGCCTGCATATAGGATCCTCTGTGGACTCTGTCTGTACGTTCGGGACAACACACCCATACAGCCCACGCATAGAACATTGGGGATTTGTTCCCTTCAAGAAGGAAGGGATTTGTTCATTAACATTCAAAGCAGATGAGACAAACACTAATGTGTCTGCCTAGAAAACAGAATCCAAATTCCACCCCCAGGACATGCTTGTTCAACCCGCAGCTTGTTGGGTTGGTCTCCTGAACAGCCCCCCCCCCCCTCCGAAAACAATATTACTTAGAAAGACCCACTGGGCTAAAAGTGGACCAGCACATCTGGCATTTGCCTGAAATACCCTGCGGCCAGTCTGATACAGCTGGAGAGGACAGATCCAGCCAATCCAGCTGCAGTAACCAGTACAGATCCAGCCAATCCAGCTGCAGAAACCAGTACAGATCCAGCCAATCCAGCTGCAGAAACCAGTACAGATCCAGCCAATCCAGCTGCAGTAACCAGTACAGATCCAGCCAATCCTGGAAGCTGGAGAACAGAGGAACAGGAACAGAAACAGGAAGCTGGAGACCAGAGGATCAGGAAGAGAAACAGGAAGCTGGAGAACAGAGGAACAGGAAGCTGGAAAACAGAGGAACAGGAACAGAAACAGGAAGCTGGAGAACAGAGGAACAGGAACAGAAACAGGAAGCTGGAGAACAGAGGAACAGGAACAGAAACAGGAAGCTGGAGAACAGAGGAACAGGAACAGGAAGCTGGAGAACAGAGGAACAGGAACAGAAACAGGAAGCTGGAGAACAGAGGAACAGGAACAGAAACAGGAAGCTGGAGAACAGAGGAACAGGAACAGAAACAGGAAGCTGGAGAACAGAGGAACAGGAACAGAAACAGGAAGCTGGAGAACAGAGGATCAGGAAGAGAAACAGGAAGCTGGAACAGGGATGCAGGAGAGCAGAGACATACAGGAAGCTGGAACAGGGATGCAGGAGAGCAGAGACATACAGGAAGCTGAAATGAAACCCTTTCCCCTATCTAGTGCACAGTTTTTTTTTACCAGGGTCCAATGTGTCCTTGTCAATACTGATGGACCCTGGTCAAATATACTGCACTTTATAGAGGACAGGGTGCCATTGGCTTCATAACAGAGATCACAGGAAGAAGGGTCCTGAACATGATTCTCTAGACACTCCTCGAGATAGGAGAGAGTACTACAACATCTAATGCTACTGTAGAAAACCTTGAAGCTTTCTACACTTCCTGGGATGATGTGTGTGTAACAGGGTTGGTTTCTTGCCTCTAAAGAAAGGTGTATTTAATGTTCAAGCATTCTTATTGGTTGGTTCAACTCTGATGACAATAAGGTGTGTTGTGATTGGCCCCGCTTGCAGATAGGGGGAGATCTCAAACGTCAGGTCTCCCCAGTATGAAAATGTGATGCAAGGGGTAGGTCACATTCTGAATACTGTTTTCTATTTTACAATGTGTACAAGTTTGCTGTACGTTACTGATTTATACATGTGTGGGTATATGGTACCTGTTAGGGATTGAGGGGCTTTCTGGGATGTGCTTTGGCATATGATTGCTGTAAATAAGTGTGTTAGCTAGCATACACCGATGTAATGGTCACATAAGCCCACTGCTAACACAGTTGTCTTCATGCTACAGATTTAGCCATCGACAGCCATCCATATCGTTAAGTCCTGCACAACTAACGTGCCGTTTCCCATTAAACAACATCAATAAATGATGCTCAACTGGGACCACTAGCTGATGTGATTTATTAGGAGAAAACACAACTCAAGGAGAGTACGATTTACATCTGTTACATGTGGAGTCATGTGAATGGATGTGTAGACAGATGCTAGTTTTCTGTGTTCCACTTAAGTGATAATGCCCGAGAAGCCAGTGTTTAGAGGATATATTGGCACGAGTGTTGTTAGACCCGGCTTCGAAGGCATTATCACTTTTATACAATGGGTTACCAACATATTCACATAATGATTGATATATTTTGAAAAAACTTTATTTTGTTGAATTTATTCATACTATTTCATCATTCCACGAGATATAGTCCCGAAGCAAATATTGGGTTGCTACCCAAGCAGGCTGTTCGTTCTATTGGTTCGGTTGTCAGACCCAGTCGTTCTAAATCGAATCCCCGAGCTGACAAGGTAAACATCTGTCGTTCTGCCCCTGAACAGGCAGTTAACCCACTGTTCCTAGACCGTCATTGTAAATATGAATGTGTTCTTAACTGACTTTCCTAGTTAGAAAAAGGTAACATAACAAAAATACAAAAATGAAATGTTCTATTGCCATACTGGCTGGCAACGTTCTTACCCCTTGATTGCTAATTTACAGTCACGTCAAACCGTGCAGAAAGAATAACTACAGTAGCTGCATTTGTTTAATTTGTTTTCTAGTGTCATTTATTTGTATACATCCATAACGATGACCTAATGAGGCGTGATTTCACCTGCCGTAGAAAATGTACTCTCTCGTCAGGAAACTGTTGTTCAGAGGAGCTAGTCAACAACACAGCTAACACAATCACTTCAAACTGAAGCTAGAAAGACTACAAACTAGCTGCACTTCATTTAATCTTTTTTTCAATTGACATTTCTTTGTATATATCCATAAAAATTATGCCAGCTGATTCATGATTTAGACTGGCTAAGAAACGCTGCCTGGCTGTCTGTCTTGTTCAGACTCCCGACACGTTAATTACTATGGGAAAGCTGGAGATCGAATTTGAATATTGAAACAACATTGCAAATGTCAGCGAGACAGACAGCAAAGTTGATACACATCTCCACTGTTAAACTAAATGTTAGTCTAAAGGAAATGTGAGATAATGTCTAGATGCTTTTTATAGTGGAGATCATGTTTATAAATTGCCTGGCTGGGCTGATGAGACAGTGGATTGTGCAGTCAGATGGAACAGAGTAAATAAACATTTTAACATCATAGATTTAACCGGTGGTAACTTCTGGAATAGACATCGGCTGGAATGCGCTTTTAACCAATCAGCATTCAGGATTAGACCCACCCGTTGTATAATAGTGTTTATAAACTGGGCGGTTTGAGCGCTGAATGCTGATTGGCTGACAGCCGTGGTATATCTTCTACCTGAGTGATCCAGCACACACATGATGTGCATCACAAATGGCACTCTATTGCCTATATAGTGCACTACCTAAGGGGACATTTCGAATGCAGAGGTACGGTACAGTAGAGACACGTTCTGTGTATGGTACAGTAGAGACACGGTCTGTGTCCGGTACAGTAGAGACACGTTCTGTGTACGGTACAGTAGAGACACGTTCTGTGTACGGTACAGTAGAGACACGTTCTGTGTACGGTACAGTAGAGACACGTTCTGTGTACGGTACAGTAGAGACACGTTCTGTGTACGGTACAGTAGAGACACGTTCTGTGTACGGTACAGTAGAGACACGTTCTGTGTACGGTACAGTAGAGACACGTTCTGTGTACGGTACAGTAGAGACACGTTCTGTGTACGGTACAGTAGAGACACGTTCTGTGTACGGTACAGTAGAGACACGGTCTGTGTACGGTACAGTAGAGACACGTTCTGTGTACGGTACAGTAGAGACACGGTCTGTGTACGGTACAGTAGAGACACGTTCTGTGTACGGTACAGTAGAGACACGTTCTGTGTACGGTACAGTAGAGACACGTTCTGTGTACGGTACAGTAGAGACACGTTCTGTGTACGGGACAGTAGAGACATGTTCTGTGTACGGGACAGTAGAGACACGTTCTGTGTACGGGACAGTAGAGACATGTTCTGTGTACGGTACAGTAGAGACACGTTCTGTGTACGGTACAGTAGAGACATGTTCTGTGTACGGGACAGTAGAGACATGTTCTGTGTACGGGACAGTAGAGACATGTTTGTGTACGGGACAGTAGAGACATGTTCTGTGTACGGGACAGTAGAGACATGTTCTGTGTACGGGACAGTAGAGACACGTTCTGTGTACGGTACAGTAGAGACACGTTCTGTGTACGGTACAGTAGAGACACGTTCTGTGTACGGTACAGTAGAGACACGTTCTGTGTACGGTACAGTAGAGACACGTTCTGTGTACGGTACAGTAGAGACACGTTCTGTGTACGGTACAGTAGAGACACGTTCTGTGTACGGTACAGTAGAGACACGTTCTGTGTACGGTACAGTAGAGACATGTTCTGTGTGTATGAATCTAGCAGTACCATAGATGATTAACAGAACTAGAGAGGACTAAAGCCATGTCTGGCTACCAGCCCAGACTAATCTAGGTCGGCATCCCAAAGAGCTCTGGTCAATAGTAGTGCACTATATAGGGAATAGGGCTCTGGTCTAAAGTAGTGCACTATATAGGGACTAGGGCTCTGGTCTAAAGTAGTGCACTATATAGGGAATAGGGCTCTGGTCTAAAGTAGTGCACTATATAGGGAATAGGGCTCTGGTCTAAAGTAGTGCACTATATAGGGAATAGGGCTCTGGTCTAATGTAGTGCACTATATAGGGAATAGGGCTCTGGTCTAAAGTAGTGCACTATATAGGGAATAGGGCTCTGGTCTAAAGTAGTGTACTATATAGGGGAATAGGGCCCTGGTCTAAAGTAGTCCACTATATAGGGAATAGGGCTCTGGTCTAAAGTAGTGCACTATATAGGGATAGGGTGCCATTTGGGATGCATCCCTAGTCAATACAGAGTTCTCTGTTCATGTTACAGGTGGACTTTAGATCTCTGGCAGAAACAGATCACACGTTGCATTCTTCACTGTCATGAGATGTGACCCGTTGAACGGCAGAGAACTGAGACAGAGGGTGTCATTGTGTTCACATGCTGTCGTTGTTCAGCCCCGCCAGCCAGTCTGTCAGAAATCCTTCCGTCAACAATGCTTTTAAGACTGTGATTGTTATGTTGTACAAAAGGTTAACTTGGCTGGTTTTGTTGGAAAATAATTTTTATTTCATACTGAAAAATATAAACCCAACATGTAAAGTGTTGGTTTCGTGTTTCATCAGCTGAAATCCAAGATCCCTGAAATGTTCCATATGCCCAAAAAGCTTATTTCTCTAAAATGTTGTGCACAAATTAGTTTATATCTCTGTTAGTGAGCATTCCTCCTTTGCCAAAACAATCCATCCACCTGACAGGTGTGGAATATCAAGAAGCTGATTAAACAGCATGATCATTACAGAGGTGCACCTTGTGCTGGGGACAATAAAAGGCCACTCTAAAATGTGCAGTTTTTTCACACAACACAAGGCCACAGATGTCTAAAGTTTTGAGGGAGCGTGGAATTGTTATGCTGACTGCAGGAAGGTCCACCAGAGCTGTTGCCAGATAATTGAATCCTTCTCTACCATAAGCAACTCCAACGTTGTTTAAGAGAATCAGGCAATAGGTCCAACCGGCCTCACAACTGCAGGCGTAACCACACCAGGCCAGGATCTCCACATCCAGCTTCTTCACCTGGATCGTCTGAGACCAGCCACCCAGACAGCTGATGAAAATGACGAGTATTTCTGTCTGTAATGAAGCCCTTTAGTGGGGAAAAACTCATTCTAATTGGCTGGGGCCTCCCAGGACCACCCATGCCTGTAACCTTGCCCAGTCATGTGAAATCCATAGATTAGGACCTAATTAATTTATTTCAATTGACTAGTTTCCTTATATGAACTGTAAAATCATTGAAATTGTTGCATGTTGCATTTATATTTTTGCTCAGTACAGTTTTATTTACGGATATTTAAAAAATGTTCAAATATTTTTCTATTGAGACGCACACAGTGGTTACTGGCTGCACTCAGACACTCTCCTCCTCCTAGCCAGGAGCCCCCACTGTCCTCTCCTCCTCCTAGCAGCCCCAGACCATTATTTATCCTCCACCAAACTTTACAGTTGGCACTATGCATTGGGGCAAGTTGCGTTCTCCTGGCATCCGCCAAACCCAGACTCTTCCGTCGGACTGCCAGATGGTGAGTCCAATGGTGGAGAACTTTACACCACTCCAGCCAATGCTTGGCATTGTGCATGGTGATCTTAGGCTTGTGTGCGGCAACTCGGCCATGGAAACCCATTTCATGAAGCTCCCGACAAACAGTTCTTGTGCTGACGTTGCTTCCAGAGGCAGTTTTGAACTTAGTAGTGAGTGTTGCAACTGAGGACAGACAATTTTTACGCTCTACACGCTTCAGCGGTCCTGTTCTGTGAGCTTCTGTGGCCTACCACTTCACTGCTGAGCTGTTGTTGCTCCTAGATGTATCCACTTCACAATAAGAGCGCTTAGAGTTGACCGGTGCAGTTCTAGCAGGGCAGAAATTTGACAAACTGACTTGTTGGAAAGGTGGCTTCCTATGCCGATGCCACGTTGAAAGTCACTGAGCTCTTCAGGAAGGACATTCTACTGCCAATGTTTGTCTATGGAGATTGCATGGCTGTGTGCTCGATTTTATACACGTGTCAGCAACAGGTGTGGCTGAAATAGTTGAATCCACTCATTTGAAGGGGTGATCACATACTTTTGTATGTATAGTGTACAGTTGATGTCGGAAGTTTACATACATATAGCCAAATACATTTAAATTCCTGACATTAATCCTAGTAAAAATTCCCTGTCTTTGGTCAGTTAGGATCACCACTTTATTTTAAGAATGTGAAATGTCAAAATAATAGTAGAGAGAATGATTTATTTAATCTTGTATTTCTTTAATCACATTCCCAGTTGGTCAGAAGTTTACATAAACTCAATTAGTATTTGGTAGCATTGCCTTTAAATTGTTTAACTTGGGTCAAACGTTTTGGGTAGCCTTCCACAAGTTTCCCACAATAAGTTGGGTGCATTTTGGCCCATTCCTCTTGACAGAGCTGGTGTAACTGAGTCAGGTTTGTAGGCCTCCTTGCTCGTACACGCTTTTTCAGTTCTGCCCACAAACTGTTCTATAGGATTGAGGTCATGGCTTTGTGATAGCCACTCCAATACTTTGACTTTGTTGTCCTTGCCACAACTTTGGAAGTATGCTTGGGGTCATTGTTCATTTGGAAGACCCATTTGCAACCAAGCTTTAACTTCCTGACTGATGTCTTGAGATGTTGCTTCAATATATCCACCTAATTTTCTATCCTCATGATGCCATCTATTTTGTGAAGTGCACCAGTCCCTCCTGCAGCAAAGCACCCCACAACATGATGCTGCCACCCCCGTGCCTCACAGTTGGGATGGTGTTCTTCAGCTTGCAAACCTCCCCCTTTTCCCTCCTAACATAACGATGGTCATTATGGCCAAACTATCCTATTTTTGCTTCATCAGACCAGAGGACATTTCTCCAAAAAGTACAATCTTTGTCCCCATGTGCAGTTTGCAAACCGTAGTGTGGCTTTTTTATGGTGGTTTTGTAGCAGTGGCTTCTTCCTTGCTGAGCGGCCTTTCAAGGTTATGTCAATATAGGACTTGTTTAACTGAGATATAGATACTTTTGTACCTGTTTCCTCCCGCATCTTCTCAAGGTCCTTTGCTATTGTTCTGGGATTGATTTTTGCACCTTTCTCACCAAAGTAGGTTCATCTCTAGGAGACAGAACGCGTCTCCTTCCTGAGCGGTATGTCGGCTGCGTGGTCCCATGGTGTATATACTTGCGTACTGCTGTTTATTCAGATGAACGTGGTACCTTCAGGAGTTTGGAAATTGCTCCCAATGATGAACCAGACTTGTGCAGGTCTACCAAATGTATTACAATGTCACAACAGAGCCCATAGACTGGAGACCAAATGTATTACAACGTCACGACAGAGCCCACCATAGACCAAATGTATTACAACGTCATGACAGAGCCCATAGACCAAATGTATTACAACGTCATGACAGAGCCCATAGACCAAATGTATTACAACGTCATGACAGAGCCCATAGACTGGAGACCAAATGTATTACAACGTCATGACAGAGCCCATAGACTGGAGACCAAATGTATTACAATGTCATGACAGAGCCCATAGACTGGAGACCAAATGTATTACAACGTCACGACAGAGCCCATAGACTGGAGACCAAATGTATTACAACGTCACGACAGAGCCCATAGACTGGAGACCAAATGTATTACAACGTCATGACAGAGCCCATAGACCAAATGTATTACAACGTCATGACAGAGCCCATAGACTGGAGACCAAATGTATAACAACGTCATGACAGAGCCCATAGACCAAATGTATTACAACGTCATGACAGAGCCCATAGGCTGGAGACCAAATGTATTACAATGTCATGACAGAGCCCATAGACTGGAGACCAAATGTATTACAATGTCATGACAGAGCCCATAGACTGGAGACCAAATGTATTACAATGTCATGACAGAGCCCATAGACTGGAGACCAAATGTATTACAACATCACGACAGAGCCTATAGACTGGAGACCAAATGTATTACAACGTCACGACAGAGCCCATAGACTGGAGACCAAATGTATTACAACGTCACGACAGAGGCCATAGACTGAAGAACATATGTATTACAACGTCATGACAGAGCCCATAGACCAAATGTATTACAACGTCATGACAGAGCCCATAGACTGGAGACCAAATGTATTACAATGTCATGACAGAGCCCATAGACTGGAGACCAAATGTATTACAATGTCATGACAGAGCCCATAGACTGGAGACCAAATGTATTGCAACATCATGACAGAGTCCATAGACTGGAGACCAAATGTATTACAACGTCATGACAGAGCCCATAGACTGGAGACCAAATGTATTACAACGTCATGACAGAGCCCATAGACTGGAGACCAAATGTATTGCAACATCATGACAGAGTCCATAGACTGGAGACCAAATGTATTACAACGTCATGACAGAGCCCATAGACTGGAGACCAAATGTATTACAACGTCATGACAGAGCCCATAGACTGGAGACCAAATGTATTACAACGTCATGACAGAGCCCATAGACTGGAGACCAAATGTATTACAATGTCATGACAGAGCCCAAAGACTGGAGACCAAATGTATTACAATGTCACGAGACACTTTCTAAATCATGAACTTAATGAGGAGAAAGTCAACTAAAAGGCAAGAGGACAGATGTCAGATAGACGTCACCTTCGGAGCGTCTAAGGCAAAATGAGAAAGAGGTGGACAGCAAATGGTGCTGAAAGTAATTACTTTCAACAATTGTCTTCATTTGAATTAGACTTCACCAACAATAAGCTTTGTTCGACCCCCCCCAAAAAAGAGGTAGGCCTACCTGTTTGACTGACGCAATTATGCTATCCATAGATGTCAGTCTAGCCTTCCAATACAGTGACCATGCACTCCTTAAACACCTGTGTGTCTGGGAAGGGCTGGTGTTGAGTGAGGGCATGCCATACACTTTGTTAAAGAAAAAGGCTTGTTAGCTTTATATTCTGAAATAACTATTTGGATAACATAAAGTGTTCTAGAACAATGCTGAACTCTGATGCCTTATGCTAGAAACAAGCTTTAAAATGACCAAAGACATGACTCTGATGCCTTATGGGGATGTAAGGATTCGTCTCTATGGCATTCTGATTGCTGAGCAGCTGGCCTTCAATACTCCAGGAGACAAATAATTGTCTTTGCTATTCTAACCCTATTCATTTCTTTCTTTCTGAAAAGAGAACATGTTTAAACCCAGGCAGCTTTTAGGGAAGCACTGGTTGTTGGGTTAAGCAACGGACGAGTAGCCAGCAGTTGAAGCTTTAAATTTTTCTGCGTCGGTCGAGCCTCTGTCTGGGTGGAAAGGTCACTTTTGAGTCCTATGCTTAGATTCATCATGATGTATAATATTTCATTATTTGCAAAACAGCAACCGTTTTGTTGTAAACAAGACTCTGTAAAGGGGTGTGTAACTGGTGGCAGTGAAACAAGACTCTGTAAAGGGGTGTGTAACTGGTGGCAGTGAAACAAGACTCTGTAAAGGGGTGTGTAACTGGTGGCAGTGAAACAAGACTCTGTAAAGGGGTGTGTAACTGGTGGCAGTGAAACAAGACTCTGTAAAGGGGTGTGTAACTGGTGGCAGTGAAACAAGACTCTGTAAAGGGGTGTGTAACCGGTGGCAGTGAAACAAGACTCTGTAAAGGGGTGTGTAACTGGTGGCAGTGAAACAAGACTCTGTAAAGGGGTGTGTAACTGGTGGCAGTGAAACAAGACTCTGTAAAGGGGTGTGTAACCGGTGGCAGTGAAACAAGACTCTGTAAAGGGGTGTGTAACTGGTGGCAGTGAAACAAGACTCTGTAAAGGGGTGTGTAACTGGTGGCAGTGAAACAAGACTCTGTAAAGGGGTGTGTTGCAGTGAAACAAGACTCTGTAAAGGGGTGTGTAACTGGTGGCAGTGAAACAAGACTCTGTAAAGGGGTGTGTTGCAGTGAAACAAGACTCTGTAAAGGGGTGTGTAACCGGTGGCAGCGAAACAAGACTCTGTAAAGGGGTGTGTAACTGGTGGCAGTGAAACAAGACTCTGTAAAGGGGTGTGTAACCGGTGGCAGTGAAACAAGACTCTGTAAAGGGGTGTGTAACTGGTGGCAGTGAAACAAGACTCTGTAAAGGGGTGTGTAACTGGTGGCAGTGAAACAAGACTCTGTAAAGGGGTGTGTAACCGATGGCAGTGAAACAAGACTCTGTAAAGGGGTGTGTAACTGTTGGCAGTGAAACAAGACTCTGTAAAGGGGTGTGTAACCGGTGGCAGTGAAACAAGACTCTGTAAAGGGGTGTGTAACTGGTGGCAGTGGAACAAGACTCTGTAAAGGGGTGTGTAACCGGTGGCAGTGAAACAAGACTCTGTAAAGGGGTGTGTAACCGGTTGGCAGTGAAACAAGACTCTGTAAAGGGGTGTGTAACTGGTGGCAGTGAAACAAGACTCTGTAAAGGGGTGTGTAACCGGTGGCAGTGAAACAAGACTCTGTAAAGGGGTGTGTAACTGGTGGCAGGGAAACAAGACTCTGTAAAGGGGTAGGGGTGTGTAACTGGTGGCAGTGAAACAAGACTCTGTAAAGGGGTGTGTAACCGGTGGCAGTGAAACAAGACTCTGTAAAGGGGTGTGTTGCAGTGAAACAAGACTCTGTAAAGGGGTGTGTAACTGGTGGCAGTGAAACAAGACTCTGTAAAGGGGTGTGTAACTGGTGGCAGTGAAACAAGACTCTGTAAAGGGGTGTGTAACTGGTGGCAGTGAAACAAGACTCTGTAAAGGGGTGTGTAACTGGTGGCAGTGAAACAAGACTCTGTAAAGGGGTGTGTAACCGGTGGCAGTGAAACAAGACTCTGTAAAGGGGTGTGTAACTGGTGGCAGTGAAACAAGACTCTGTAAAGGGGTGTGTAACTGGTGGCAGTGAAACAAGACTCTGTAAAGGGGTGTGTAACCGGTGGCAGTGAAACAAGACTCTGTAAAGGGGTGTGTAACTGGTGGCAGTGAAACAAGACTCTGTAAAGGGGTGTGTAACTGGTGGCAGTGAAACAAGACTCTGTAAAGGGGTGTGTTGCAGTGAAACAAGACTCTGTAAAGGGGTGTGTAACTGGTGGCAGTGAAACAAGACTCTGTAAAGGGGTGTGTTGCAGTGAAACAAGACTCTGTAAAGGGGTGTGTAACCGGTGGCAGCGAAACAAGACTCTGTAAAGGGGTGTGTAACTGGTGGCAGTGAAACAAGACTCTGTAAAGGGGTGTGTAACCGGTGGCAGTGAAACAAGACTCTGTAAAGGGGTGTGTAACTGGTGGCAGTGAAACAAGACTCTGTAAAGGGGTGTGTAACTGGTGGCAGTGAAACAAGACTCTGTAAAGGGGTGTGTAACCGATGGCAGTGAAACAAGACTCTGTAAAGGGGTGTGTAACTGTTGGCAGTGAAACAAGACTCTGTAAAGGGGTGTGTAACCGGTGGCAGTGAAACAAGACTCTGTAAAGGGGTGTGTAACTGGTGGCAGTGGAACAAGACTCTGTAAAGGGGTGTGTAACCGGTGGCAGTGAAACAAGACTCTGTAAAGGGGTGTGTAACCGGTTGGCAGTGAAACAAGACCCTGTAAAGGGGTGTGTAACTGGTGGCAGTGAAACAAGACTCTGTAAAGGGGTGTGTAACCGGTGGCAGTGAAACAAGACTCTGTAAAGGGGTGTGTAACTGGTGGCAGGGAAACAAGACTCTGTAAAGGGGTAGGGGTGTGTAACTGGTGGCAGTGAAACAAGACTCTGTAAAGGGGTGTGTAACCGGTGGCAGTGAAACAAGACTCTGTAAAGGGGTGTGTTGCAGTGAAACAAGACTCTGTAAAGGGGTGTGTAACTGGTGGCAGTGAAACAAGACTCTGTAAAGGGGTGTGTAACTGGTGGCAGTGAAACAAGACTCTGTAAAGGGGTGTGTAACTGGTGGCAGTGAAACAAGACTCTGTAAAGGGGTGTGTAACTGGTGGCAGTGAAACAAGACTCTGTAAAGGGGTGTGTAACTGGTGGCAGTGAAACAAGACTCTGTAAAGGGGTGTGTAACCGGTGGCAGTGAAACAAGACTCTGTAAAGGGGTGTGTACCTGGTGGCAGTGAAACAAGACTCTGTAAAGGGGTGTGTAACTGGTGGCAGTGAAACAAGACTCTGTAAAGGGGTGTGTAACTGGGTAATAACCGGAGCAGTTTAATTTCAGCGGCATAAAGAAATAACCAACATGGATACAAAACCCGACCAGTCAACATGTGCACAAGCACTTACAACAAACAATCCCACACAAAGACATGGGGGGAACAGAAGGTTAAATACATAGCACTTAATGAGGGGAATGAGAACCAGGTGTGTAGGAAAACAAGACAAAACAAATGGAAAATGAAAAGTGGATCGACGATGGCTAGAAGACCGGTGACCCGACCGCCACCCGAACAAGGAGAGGAACCCACTTCGGAGGAAGTCGTGACAGACACACTGTTTTGACATTTGAGAAATATGGCAAGGCCCGTTTCTCTGTCCATTCTTCCCTGAAACTTATATTTTCATTAATCACCTTTCTTTTGAGACTTTTTCAGAGGACATTTTCTCTTGATTGCAAGCTGTTTTTCCCCAATCAATGCACAAAGAAATATAAAAAACTAATTTAATATAGACATTGGTGATTTTATCAGTGTAATCAGAGTGAAAGTATTAGGATGTTATTGACACTGGACTGATAATATAGCCTACTAACCAGATGTGTTTATGTATTGTTTAATTTGTAGCAGAGGCCTATGAATGGGCTGTTATTATGATGTAGCAGAGGCCTATGAATGGGCTGCTATTATGATGTAGCAGAGGCCTATGAATGGGCTGTTATGATGTAGCAGAGGCCTATGAATGGGCTGTTATGATGTTGTAGCAGAGGCCTATGAATGGGCTGTTATGATGTAGCAGAGGCCTATGAATGGGCTGCTATTATGATGTAGCAGAGGCCTATGAATGGGCTGCTATTATGATGTAGCAGAGGCCTATGAATGGGCTGCTATTATGATGTAGCAGAGGCCTATGAATGGGCTGCTATTATGATGTAGCAGAGGCCTATGAATGGGCTGTTATGATGTTGTAGCAGAGGCCTATGAATGGGCTGTTATGATGTAGCAGAGGCCTATGAATGGGCTGTTATGATGTAGCAGAGGCCTATGAATGGGCTGCTATTATGATGTAGCAGAGGCCTATGAATGGGCTGCTATTATGATGTAGCAGAGGCCTATGAATGGGCTGCTATTATGATGTAGCAGAGGCCTATGAATGGGCTGTTATGATGTTGTAGCAGAGGCCTATGAATGGGCTGTTATTATGATATAGCAGAGGCCTATGAATGGGCTGCTATTATGATGTAGCAGAGGCCTATGAATGGGCTGTTATTATGATGTAGCAGAGGCCTATGAATGGGCTGCTATTATGATGTAGCAGAGGCCTATGAATGGGCTGTTATGATGTAGCAGAGGCCTATGAATGGGCTGCTATTATGATGTAGCAGAGGCCTATGAATAGGCTGTTATTATGATGTAGCAGAGGCCTATGAATGGGCTGCTATTATGATGTAGCAGAGGCCTATGAATGGGCTGTTATGATGTAGCAGAGGCCTATGAATGGTCTGTTATGATGTAGCAAAGGCCTATGAATGGGCTGTTATTATGATGTAGCAGAGGCCTATGAATGGGCTGTTATTATGATGTAGCAGAGGCCTATGAATGGGCTGCTATTATGATGTAGCATAGGCCTATGAATGGGCTGTTATGATGTTGTTCCATGTTGACTATTAGCAGAGAAAAGGCCAAACCTATTGCAGACCCCTAAACTATGGTAGTTTAGCTGCAATTTATTGTTTTGGGTGCATACACAGGAGGTCCCATACCGGGAAGTAATGACATCTAATATCAGCCCTGTTGTAAACCAAACCCTTTCCTCCAACCCTCCTCTCCTCCCATAGTCTGGTGTGTGTGTGGGCTGGAGGGCGAGGGTTCATGGGGTCATGGTGTAGGGGTCAGGCGTGGTCTTCGATGGGAAAGACGAGGCGTGTGCTGCGGGACAGGAATTCCTGGTCCATCTCTCTCTCTAGTGCCTCTTCAGATGTGCTGCTGCTCCTCTTCCCGTTGACCCCCCAGCCCCCCGCATCCGCCCCTCCACTGGACGCTCCTTTAGCCGTGATGGCCGTGTCGTCGTAGGTCAGCGCCAAGTCGCCGTCATTCAGGATCAGGTCGGAGTCGTCGTCTCTCAGCTGCTCATGGTTCTGGAAGATGGGAACAGAGACATGAAGAGTTCGGCTATAAAAGTCAACTGACATTTACTCCTGAGGTGTTGACTTGTTGCACCCTCTACAACTACTGTGATTATTATTATTTGACCCTGCTGGTTATCTATGAACATTTGAACATCTTGGCCATGCAGTTTGACACACTCAAACCGGTGCACCTGGCACCATACCCTGTTCAAAAGGCACTTAAATATTTTATCTTGCTATTCATCCTCTGAATGGCACACACACACAATCCATGTGTAATTGTCTCAAGGCTTAAAAATCATTCTTCAACCCGTCTCCTCCCCTTCATCTACACTGATTGAAGTGGATTTAACAAGTGACATCAATAAGGGATCATATCTTTCACCTGGTCGGTCTGTCATGGAAAGAGCAGGTGTTCCTAATGTTTTGTCAATGTAGCTACATCGTAATGATCAATGTTTTCTTCCATCATACTGTGACATATAAAGCTCTGGTCGGGTTGGACGGCCAATCAATGCCACTGGTCCCCAGGGTGTAGGGAGTGTGTGTGTGTGAGTTGAGTTTATATAGGGTCGGTGGACTCGGATTACAGCCTGGTGAAACGGATCAAAGTTAGTAATCAGGCGGCAGGGTAGCCTAGTGGTTAGAGTGTAGAGGTGGTAGGGTAGCCTAGTGGTTAGAGCATTGGACTAGTAACCGAAAGGTTGCAAGATCAAATCCCTGAGCTGACAAGGTACAAATATGTCGTTCTGCCCCAGAACAAGGTTCCCCTGTAGGCTGTCATTGAAAATAAGAATTTGTTCTTAACTGATTTGACTAGTTAAACAAAGGTAAAATAAAAAACAATCTGGATGAGTGACCGAGTCAACATTTATCTGGAATGATATCCAACGGTCAGTGGACAGGATGGACTTGGTATTGGTATTTGGTATTTATCATTCAGAGAGACAAACAGCAGAGAAGTAAAACACGACTTGTTTTGGATTTAACTGTTGATTGTTCCATTAATGTTGACAGTTAAATACTAACGATAATCTACAACATCTTGAGCATAAAAACATTATTAATAGGGACATTTCAGATGAAAAGATAACATTATAATAAAGGACATTTCAGACGGTGTGAAAGGTAAAAACAAAAACTCAAGGCTGTAGAAGTTGTAGAAGCTCTCCCATAGGTTATTTAGCTGAGATAAGCAGAGCTCTAGTTACCGAAGGGAAGCAAAACGGGGGGGGGGGGGGGGGGGGGGTCCAGTAATGGCGTATTGCAGATTCTCTGGACCCCCTCCCCACAAGGTCGGAGTTCGGGCCACTTCAGATACATGTTTATTGGTAGGCCTATTAGATTGTCGATTCCGGGACTAAAATGACAGATGTGGTGATTTGTGCTTGTGCACATAACTACATTAGCTCCCCCCAATAAAACCTCTCATCCGAAAAATGGCTTTAGTCTTGAATGATGCCGAGATATACCAGACAGAAGGGTCTGTTGATATTACAACCACACAACTCAAACACCGGTTCACCAGGATGAAGAAAATCTCAAACTGCTTTTTTGAACCTTCATGAATGGTTGTCAGCTAAAGATGATCATCTGTTTTGCATCTGCCAATGTGTTGTCTGTCCAGTATCCAGATGACCTGCCCCCAGAGATTCCGATACAGTTTCTCTCTCTATAACGTGTTGAGGCCGGAAAGGAGAATGAGGCTCAATGTTACAGAACTGCTGTATTTGAAGCATCACTCCCTTCTGCCCAGTTTCCCAGATATTACTGTAATATGTTACTGTAGTACATTACTGTAAGTAATAACTGTACTGCGTACTGGTGGCAGAGAAGGCGCAGTGTATAATAAAAATGACCGTAAACAGAAACAATCAATCAATACAATGGGTAAAAAAACGGTCGCACGCCAGAATAAACAGCACAAGCACTTACAATAAACTATTCCGGACATGGACATGGGGGGGGGGGGGGGACAGAGGGTTAAATACACAACATGTAATGATGGAATTGAAACCAGGTGTGTGGGAAGACAAGACAAAACAAATGGAAAATTAAAAATAGATCAATGGCTAGAAGACCGGCGACGCTGACCGCCGAACGCCGCCCGAACAAGGAGAGGAACCAACTTTGGCGGAAGTCGTTACTACGGCAATCAAGCTGTTTTTACCATCCCTGTAACTGTTGCAGAGAAATAGTAAAAACTAAACTAAAACTCAGAGGTACCTAAAATGGAAGCATTTGGCTCTGGGTGTGTTCTGTTGAACACCTTAGTAAACTCCACTCACTGGCATCGTCCTTAAGCACAGCATATCCCCTTACTTTCAATCAGTTTAGTTATTTATTTTCCTACAGATGAGAGGAGCCAGAACACTAGAGGACTGATGGATACTAAAGCCCTGCTGATTCTATTGGGGGGACTAAGATAATAAATATCCCACAGCAGAGAGGAGCCAGAACACTAGAGGACTGATGGATACTAAAGCCCTGCTGATTCTATTGGGGGGACTAAGATAATAAATATCCCACAGCAGAGAGGAGCCAGAACACTAGAGGACTGATGGATACTAAAGCCCTGCCGATTCTATTGGGGGGACTAAGATAATAAATATCCCACAGCAGAGAGGAGCCAGAACAGTAAAGGATGTTGTTATGGTTGTTATGGTGATACTAGTTATCAAAGTGCAGCTGCCTCTACTCTTATACCCCTGGATGGTGTTTTTCATAGAGCCCTTCATTTTATTACAGGAGACCTGAACAGGCCTACCACTGTTGTGTCATCGGCAAATGTAATGATGGTGTTGGAGTCGTGCCTGGCCGTGCAGTCATGAGTGAACAGGGAGTACAGGAGGGGACTAAGCACGCACCCCTGAGGGGCCAGTCTTGAGGATCAGCATGGCAGACGTGTTGTTGCCTACCCTCATCACCTGGTGTCGGCCCGTCAGGAAGTCCAGGATCCATGTGCAGAGGGAGGTGTTAAATCCCGGGGACCTTAAGCTTATTGATGAGCTTTGAGGGCACTATGGTGTTGAACGCTGAGCTGTAGTCAATGAAGAATTCTCACATTTTGTCCAGGTGGGAAGGGCAGCGTGGAGTGCAATGGAGATTGCATCATCTGTGGATCTGTTGGGGTGGTATGCAAATTGGAGTGAGCCTAGGGTTTCTGGGGTGATGGTGTTGACATGAGCTATGACCAGCCTTTCAAAGCACTTCATGGCTACAGACGTGAGTGCTACGTGTCAGTAGTAATTTAGGCAGGTTACCTTAGTGTTCTTGGGCACATGGACTATGGTGGTCGGCTTAAAACATGTTGGTATTATAGACGCGGACAGGGAGAGGTTGAAAATGTCAGTGAAGACACTTACCAGTTGGTCAGCGCCTGCTCGCAGTACACGTCCTGGTAATCCGTCTGGCCCTGCGGCCTTGTGAATGTTGACCTGTTTAAAGGTCTCATTTATGTTACAGTGTTATTTGCCTCAAAAGCGAGCATAGAAGTGGTTTAGCTCGTCTGGTAGGTTCGTCTGATAGGCTCTCGGCTGTGCTTCCCTTTGTAGTCTGTAATGGTTTGCAAGCCCTGCCACATCCAACGAGCGTCAGAGCCGGTGTAGTACGATTCAATCTTAGTCCTTTATTGACGCTTGGCCTCTTTGATGTTTCGGCGGAGAGCATAGAGGGATTTCTTATAAGCTTCTGGGTTAGAGTCTAGCCTTTAGCTCAGTGCGGATGTTGCCTGCAATCCATGGCTTCTGGTTGGGGTATGTACGTACACTCACTGTGGGGAAGAAGTCATCGATGCACTTATTGATGAAGCCAGTGACTGATGTAGTGTATTCCTCAATGCCATCAGAAGAATCCCGGAATCCAGTCTGTGCTGCAAAACAGTCCTGTAGCTTAGCATCTGCTTCATCTGACCACTTTTTTTTATAGACCGAGTCACTGGTGCTTCCTGCTTTAGTTTTTGCTTGAATAATAAGCAGGAATCAGGAGGATATAATTATGGTCAGATTTGTCAAATGGAGGGCGAGGGTGAGCTTTGTATGCATCTCTGTGTGTGGAGTACAGGTGGTCTAGAATTGTTTTCCTTCTGGTTGCACATTTAACATGTTGATAGAAATTTGGTAAAACGGATTTAAGTTTCCCTGCATTAAAGTCCCCGGCCACTAGGAGCGCCGCCTCTGGGTGAACGGTTTCTTGTTTGCTTATGGAAGAATACAGCTCATTCAGTGCTGTCTTAGTGCCAGCCTCTGACTGTGGTGGTATGTAAACAGCTACAAAGAATATAGACGAAAACTCTCTCGGTAGGTAGTGTGGTCTACAGAATATGATCTACATAATCAGTCTCTGGGTGTAAAATTAAAAGTGGTTAATGTGAACCGAACTCACAGCTAAAAAAATGTAAAGAAAGAAATCCAGTGTTATTTGTTGCAAACGACACTCAAGTCGCAGGAGGTACCACTGATTGAGTGCGCTGTGCACTAGGATTCAGTGGGTCCGCACCATGATATATGTTGGCGGTCTGACCCTTGGATCTGAGGTTCTGCCTCTCTCTACTGTTGCTCTGCACCTGTTCTTGATGGTAGCGGCTGGACCAGTCTGCGTGACAGTCTCTGCTGCTGAGCCTTGTCTTGAAGCCACCTTGGCAGATTGTAGGGATTAAGGCTTTCGGAGTGTAGTTGACCCTTCAGCTGTAAGGACACTATGAAGCCATCTCGAAGATACTTCGGCAGCTTGCTGAGAAGTCTCAATATTGGAATAGCAGTTCAACTCATAGCCATAAGGACCTTCCAAGGATAGCAACATCCTTGAAAGCAGATGGACTCATAGAGCAAAGCTCTGGAACCCTGACACGGAACCCAAACCGGTTGTGCGCCATCGTGCATAAATGTATTATTTTGTCCCCCCCCACACCAAACGCGATCACGACACGCAGGTTAAAATATCAAAACAAACTGTGAACCAATTATATTAATTTGGGGAAAAAAGCATTAAATATTTATGGCAGTTTAGCTAGCACTTGCTATCTAATTTGTCTTTTTTAGCTAAATCAAATCAAATTTATTTGTCACATACACATGGTTAGCAGATGTTAATGCGAGTGTAGCAAAATGCTTGTGCTTCTAGTTCCGACAATGCAGTAATAACGAACAAGTAATCTAACTAACAATTCCAAAAAAAACTACTGTCTTATACACAGTGTAAGGGGATAAAGAATATGTACATAAGGATATATGAATGAGTGGTGGTACAGAGCAGCATAGGCAAGATACAGTAGATGATATCGAGTACAGTATATACATATGTGATGAGTATGTAAACCAAGTGGCATAGTTAAAGTGGCTAGTGATACATGTATTACATAAGGATGCAGTCGATGATATAGAGTACAGTATCTACGTATGCATATGAGATGAATAATGTAGGGTAAGTAACATTATATAAGGTAGCATTGTTTAAAGTGGCTAGTGATATATTTACATCATTTCCCATCAATTCCCATTATTAAAGTGGCTGGAGTAGAGTCAGTGTCGTTGACAGTGTGTTGGCAGTAGCCACTCAATGTTAGTGGTGGCTGTTTAACAGTCTGATGGCCTTGAGATAGAAGCTGTTTTTCAGTCTCTCGGTCCCAGCTTTGATGCACCTGTACTGACCTCGCCTTCTGGATGACAGCGGGGTGAACAGGCAGTGGCTCGGGTGGTTGATGTCCTTGATGATCTTTATGGCCTTCCTGTAGCATCGGGTGGTGTAGGTGTCCTGGAGGGCAGGTAGTTTGCCCCCGGTGATGCGTTGTGCAGACCTCACTACCCTCTGGAGAGCCTTACGGTTGAGGGCGGTGCAGTTGCCATACCAGGCGGTGATACAGCCCGCCAGGATGCTCTCGATTGTGCATCTGTAGAAGTTTGTGAGTGCTTTTGGTGACAAGCCGAATTTCTTCAGCCTCCTGAGGTTGAAGAGGCGCTGCTGCGCCTTCCTCACGATGCTGTGTGTGTGAGTGGACCAATTCAGTTTGTCTGTGATGTGTATGCCGAGGAACTTAAAACTTGCTACCCTCTCCACTACTGTTCCATCGATGTGGATGGGGGGGGGGTGTTCCCTCTGCTGTTTCCTGAAGTCCACAATCATCTCCTTAGTTTTGTTGACGTTGAGTGTGAGGTTATTTTCCTGACACCACACTCCGAGGGCCCTCACCTCCTCCCTGTAGGCCGTCTCGTCGTTGTTGGTAATCAAGCCTACCACTGTTGTCGTCCGCAAACTTGATGATTGAGTTGGAGGCGTGCGTGGCCACGCAGTCGTGGGTGAACAGGGAGTACAGGAGAGGGCTCAGAACGCACCCTTGTGGGGCCCCAGTGTTGAGGCTCAGCGGGGAGGAGATGTTGTTGCCTACCCTCACCACCTGGGGGCGGCCCGTCAGGAAGTCCAGTACCCAGTTGCACAGGGCAGGGTCGAGACCCAGGGTCTCGAGCTTGATGACGAGCTTGGAGGGTACTATGGTGTTGAATGCCGAGCTGTAGTCGATGAACAGCATTCTCACATAGGTATTCCTCTTGTCCAGATGGGTTAGGGCAGTGTGCAGTGTGGTTGAGATTGCATCGTCTGTGGACCTATTTGGGCGGTAAGCAAATTGAAGTGGGTCTAGGGTGTCAGGTAGGGTGGAGGTGATATGGTCCTTGACTAGTCTCTCAAAGCACTTCATGATGACGGATGTGAGTGCTACGGGGCGGTAGTCGTTTAGCTCAGTTACCTTAGCTTTCTTGGGAACAGGAACAATGGTGGCCCTCTTGAAGCATGTGGGAACAGCAGACTGGTATAGGGATTGGTTGAATATGTCCGTAAACACACCGGCCAGCTGGTCTGCGCATGCTCTGAGGGCGCGGCTGGGGATGCCGTCTGGGCCTGCAGCCTTGCGAGGGTTAACACGTTTAAATGTCTTACTCACTTCGGCTGCAGTGAAGGAGAGACCGCATGTTTTCGTTGCAGGCCGTGTTAGTGGCACTGTATTGTCCTCAAAGCGGGCAAAAAAGTTATTTAGTCTGCCTGGGAGCAAGACATCCTGGTCCGTGACTGGGCTGGGTTTCTTCCTGTAGTCCGTGATTGACTGTAGACCCTGCCACATGCCTCTTGTGTCTGAGCCGTTGAATTGAGATTCTACTTTGTCTCTGTACTGGCGCTTAGCTTGTTTGATAGCCTTGCGGAGGGAATAGCTGCACTGTTTGTATTCAGTCATGTTACCAGACACCTTGCCCTGATTAAAAGCAGTGGTTCGCGCCTTCAGTTCCACACGAATGCTGCCATCAATCCACGGTTTCTGGTTAGGGAATGTTTTAATCGTTGCTATGGGAACGACATCTTCAACGCACGTTCTAATGAACTCGCACACCGAATCAGCGTATTCGTCAATGTTGTTGTCTGACGCAATACGAAACATCTCCCAGTCCGTGTGATGGAAGCAGTCTTGGAGTGTGGAGTCAGCTTGGTCAGACCAGCGTTGGACAGACCTCAGCGTGGGAGCTTCTTGTTTTAGTTTCTGCCTGTAGGCAGGGATCAACAAAATGGAGTCGTGGTCAACTTTTCCGAAAGGGGGGCGGGGCAGGGCCTTATATGCGTCGCGGAAGTTAGAGTAACAATGATCCAGGGTCTTTCCACCCCTGGTTGCGCAATCGATATGCTGATAAAATTTAGGGAGTCTTGTTTTCAGATTAGCCTTGTTAAAATCCCCAGCTACAATGAATGCAGCCTCCGGATAAATCGTTTCCAGTTTGCAGAGAGTTAAATAAAGTTCGTTCAGAGCCATCGATGTGTCTGCTTGGGGGGGGGATATATACGGCTGTGATTATAATCGAAGAGAATTCTCTTGGTAGATAATGCGGTCTACATTTGATTGTGAGGAATTCTAAAATCAGGTGAACAGAAGGATTTGAGTTCCTGTATGTTTCTTTCATCACACCATGTCACGTTGGCCATAAGGCATACGCCCCCGCCCCTCTTCTTACCAGAAAGATGTTCGTTTCTGTCGGCGCAATGCGTGGAGAAACCCGCTGGCTGCACCGCTTCGGATTGCGTCTCTCCAGTTAGCCATGTTTCCGTGAAGCAGAGAACGTTACAGTCTCTGATGTCCCTCTGGAATGCTACCCTTGCTCGGATTTCATCAACCTTGTTGTCAAGAGACTGGACATTGGCAAGAAGAATGCTAGGGAGTGGTGCACGATGTGCCCGTCTCCGGAGTCTGACCAGAAGACCGCTTCGTTTCCCTCTTTTCCTGAGTCGTTTTTTTTGGTCGCTGCATGGGAACCATCCCGTGGCACTGGTTGTAAGGCAGAACACAGGATCCGCATCGCGAAAAACATATTCTTGGTCGTACTGATGGTGAGTTGACGCTGATCTTATATTCAGTAGTTCTTCTCGGCTGTATGTGATGAAACCTAAGATGACCTGGGGTACTAGTGTAAGAAATAACACGTAAAAAAACAAAAAACTGCATAGTTTCCTAGGAACGCGAAGCGAGGCGGCCATCTCTGTCGGCGCCGGAAGCTAGCTTGCTGTTGCTAGCTAATTTGTCCTGGGATATAAACATTGAGGTGTTATTTTACCTGAAATGCACAAGGTCCTCTACTCCACCAATTAATCAACACATAAAACGGTCAAACGAATTGTTTCTAGTCATCTCTCCTCCTTCCAGGCTTTTTCATCTTTTGACTTCATGTTGCGATTGTCAACTTTCATAAATTAGGTGCATTACCGCCACCGACCTCGTTCGTCTTTCAATCACCCACGTGGGTATAACCAATGAGGAGATGGGAGAGGCAGGACTTGCAGCGCGATGTGCATCAGAAATAGAGGTGATTTCTTGCTCGTTGGTGCGAGAGGACCGAAGGGGCATGTAAACATTATGAAACTAGGTGAGGTACACTGTACATGCATTTGTGATGTATTTTTTGTGTGCGTGTAGCGTCTGTGAATGTGTGTGCATATGATTGTGATTGTATACACTGTGTGCAGTGTCCAGTACTCACCTCGTAGGCCTGAGGGCTGGTTAAGCATCGTGCCAGGGGACCACAGCAGGATGGCAGGGTCGTGGTGAGTGGAGGACCACTGTGAGTCAACATGGGCTTCAGGTAGCTGGCATACCCTTAAGGAAGACAAAGACCTTTCCATACTAATATTACCCAAGGAACTCTAACACAGTGATTTCTGGATTAGCTCGAGATTAATGTGAGAAGGTGTCAAAGTCTAGTGGGATGTCAGAATATCAGTTTTCATGTTGACAAATTGATAGTAGTCAGCATAATGAGGGCTGAGTGTGTTGCTGTGTAGGCAAGGCCTTCTGCTAAACCACTGGGTTCAGGGAGAGGAGGGGGGAACAGGAGGCGGGAGCGGGAGAGGAGGAGGGAGCGGGAGAAGAGGGAGCAGGAGAGGAGAGCAGGGGGAAGGAGCGGGAGAGGAGGGGGGAGCGGGCGAGGAGAGCAGGGGGAGGGAGCGGGAGAGGAGGAGGGAGCGGTTGGGGATTGGGGAGCGGGAGAGGAGGAGGGAGCGGGAGAGCAGGGGGAGGAGGAGAGAGCAGGGGGAGGAGGAGGGAGCAGGTGGGGAGGAGGGAGCGGGTTGGGTAGAAGGGGAAGAAAGAGAACAAACCCACTCTGTTGTAACAGAAGGAAACACCTTGTCTCCGGGGTTAGGGAAGGGTATCTAGCTAGCCCGTCTCCGGGGTTAGGGAAGGGTATCTAGCTAGCCCGTCTCCGGGTTTAGGGAAGGGTATCTAGCTAGCCCACCTCAGACGGTATTGAAGGCTACACGGCTAGCCCGTCTCAGTGGGTATTGAAGGCTATACGGCTAGCCCGTCTCAGAGGGTATTGAAGGGTATAGTGGCTAGCCCGTCTCAGAGGGTATTGAAGGGTATAGTGGCTAGCCCGTCTCAGAGGGTATTGAAGGGTATAGTGGCTAGCCCGTCTCAGAGGGTATTGAAGGGTATAGTGGCTAGCCCGTCTCAGAGGGTATTGAAGGGTATAGTGGCTAGCCCGTCTCAGAGGGTATTGAAGGGTATAGTGGCTAGCACAGCCCACGGGTCTACTATCCATGGACAAAGAGACAACAGGAGTGCGACAGGGAGGATAAAGGAAGTCAAATCAAATTTTACAGCAGGTGTAGTAGACCTTACAGTGAAATACTTAATTACAAGCACTTAACAATGCAGTTAAGAAAAATAAGTGTTTTTTTTTTTTTTACTTATCTATTTTTTACTTAAGGGAGGGAGGGGAGGAAGGGGATGGGGGGAGGGGGAGGGGATGGAGAAGGGAGGGAGAGAGGGAGGGGAGGAAGAGAGTGAAGACAAAAGGGAGGGAGGGGAGGAAAGGGAGGGGAAGGAGAAGGGAGGGATAGAGGGAGGGGAGGAAGAGAGTGAGAGAGTGAAGACAAAAGGGAGGGAGGGGAGGAAGGGGAGGAAGGGGAGGGAGAGAGGGAGGGGAGGAAGAGAGTGAGAGAGTGAAGACAAAAGGGAGGGAGGGGAGGAAGGGGAAGCAGAAGGGAGGGAGAGAGGGAGGGGAGGAAGAGAGAGAGAGAGGGAGGGGAGGAAGAGAGAGAGAGGAGAGGGCGTGAGAGAGGGGAGGAAGGGGATGGGGGGAGGGGGGGAGGGGGAGGGGATGGAGAAGGGAGGGAGGGGAGGAAGGGGAGGGCAAGGAGAAGGGAGGGAGTGAGAGAGGGGGGAGGAGAGGGAGTGAGAGAGGGGGGAGGAGAGGGAGTGAGAGAGGGGGGAGGAGAGGGAGTGAGAGAGGGGGGAGGAGAGGGAGTGAGAGAGAGAGGGGAGGAGAGGGCGTGAGAGAGAGAGGGGAGGAGAGGGCGTGAGAGAGAGAAGGGAGGAGAGGGCGTGAGAGAGAGAGGGGAGGAGAGGGAGGGGAGGAGAGGGAGTGAGAGAGGGAGGGGAGGAGAGGGAGGGAGGGAATGATGATTAAGGGAGTGAGAGAAGGGGTGAGGGAGGAGGGAATGTTAATTTCAGCATTTGTCCCTCAAGTACCTCTCCACAGCCACAGAATTCCCTCCATATCAGCATAGTGGAAAGGTCAGAAAGTTGAGATCAACCAATAAGTGGAGTTCTCTGGGTGTCTTGGTGAAACAACATATTAAAAGGATACTTGTGATCAAAGGTGTACCACAGCCTGAAGAGCCAGGCGCTCTCCTGCTTGGTTTTACTGACTTCTGGCATGGTCCCGTCCTACAGAAAGACATTTACACAACATCCATCATGTTCACACCTTCAACCACTATCCATCCTGTGGATCAACTAGGGCCCTCAAATGCAACTCTGGCACTCAAAGCCAGTTCCACTGCGTTTTTTTTTCATTCTTCCCCTCTAATCGGGGACTGATTTAGTGGATGCAATTATTTATCAGGAAGAACAAAAAAACAGCAGGCTCTGGACCTCATAGGGTAAGAGATGAAAACTCCTGCACTTGTTGGATTTGAGAGTTGATTATCCCTGCACTTGTTGAATTTGAAAGTTGATTATCCCTGCACTTGTTGGATTTGAAAGTTGATTATCCCTGCACTTGTTGGATTTGAAAGTTGATTATCCCTGCACTTGTTGGATTTGAAAGTTGATTATCCCTGCACTTGTTGGATTTGAGAGTTGATTATCCCTGCACTTGTTGGATTTGAAAGTTGATTATCCCTGCACTTGTTGGATTTGAGAGTTGATTATCCCTGCACTTGTTGGATTTGAGAGTTGAATATCCCTGCACTTGCTGGATTTGAGAGTTGAATATCCCTGCACTTGTTGGATTTGAGACAGTGTTAGACAGTAGCCTGTATCCTGACAGTGTTAGACAGTAGCCTGTATCCTAACAGTGTTAGACAGTAACCAATAGGCTGTACCCTGACAGTGTTAGACAGTAGCCTGTATCCTGACAGTGTTAGACAGTAGCCAATAGGCTGTACCCTGACAGTGTTAGACAGTAACCAATAGGCTGTACCCTGACAGTGTTAGACAGTAGCCAATAGGCTGTACCCTGACAGTGTTAGACAGTAACCAATAGGGGTGTATCCTGACAGTGTTAGACAGTAACCAATAGGGGTGTATCCTGACAGTGTTAGACAGTAACCAATAGGCTGTATCCTGACAGTGTTAGACAGTAGCCTGTACCCTGACAGTGTTAGACAGTAACCAATAGGGGTGTATCCTGACAGTGTTAGACAGTAACCAATAGGCTGTACCCTGACAGTGTTAGACAGTAACCAATAGGCTGTACCCTGACAGTGTTAGACAGTAGCCAATAGGTTATTTGAGCATAATGTAGGCCTACCAACAAAACCAATGGAGCAAATCCCATAACATTTTCACATGGAAATACATTTTGTGGCAATTCACATGTCCACACAAAGTGTTTGGGGCAAATCCAATACAACACATCACTGAGTACCACTCTCCATATTTTCAAGAACAGTGGTGGCTTCTCATGTTATGGGTATGCTTGTAATAGCTCCATTCCTTTTCTTTTTTATCCTGAAAAACTCTCCAGTCGTTAACTAAGCACAGGATAAATCCTAGAGGAAAACCTGCTTCAGTCTGCTTTCCACCAGACACTGGGAGATGAATTCACCTTTCAGCAGGACAATAACCTAAAACACAAGGCCAAATCTACACTGGAGTTGCTTAACAAGAAGACAGTGCATGTTCCTGAGTGGCCGAGTTTTGACTTAAATCTGCTTGAAAATCTATGGCAAGACTTGAAAATGGTTTTCTAGCAATGATCAACAACCAATTTAACAGAGCTTGAAGAATTTTGGAAAATAATAATGGGTAAATGTTGTACAATGCAGGTGTACAAAGCTCTTAGACATTTACCCAGAAACACTCACAACTGTCAAAGGTGATTCTGTAGTGACTGAATACTTATGTTAATTAGATATTGCTATACTTAATTCCCCCCCCCCCTCAAAAATGTAACATTTCAAAAACATTTTCCCTTTATTATGGGGTGTGTAGATGTGTGAGAATGTGTGTTTCTGGAATCCATTTTGAATTCAGGCTGTGACACAACAAAACGCTGAATGAGTGAAGGGGTATGAATACTTTCGGGAAGGCCACTATATAGAGTCAGTTGAATCAAATCAATTCAAATGTTTTTTTTGTCACATGTGCCGAATACAACAGTGAAATGCTTACTTACGAGCCTGTAACCAATAATGCAGTTTATTTGATTAACTGTTCAGCAGTCTTGGACCTAGTGCTTCGGTACTGCTTGAGGTAGCAGAGAGAACAGTCTATGACTTGGGTGACTGGGTGATCTTTTCAGTCTCCTGAGGGGGAATAGGTGTTGTCATGCCCTCTTCATAACTGTCTTGGTGTGTTTGGACCATGACAGTTTGTTGGTGATGTGGACACCAAGGAACTTGGCCCCCATTAACATCTGTCAACGTCAATGGGGGCCTGCTTGGCCCTCCTTCTCCTATAGTCCACGATCAGCTCCTTTGTCTTGTAGTGAGTGTTTTGTAGTCGGAGGCGCTCCAGGGCTGTTGAAAGAGCCAAGACACACAGGAAACAACTGACTGTTTTCAGTCTTACCCTGATAGGCCATGAACCCTGAACCAACCACAACATCTGGCAACCAGTAGAAGAGGAAGTGACATCAAAGTTGACTGATGAAGAGGAGTCTCTTTCCCCTGATGCCAGAACAGTTTATATCTCTCCAGTGGAGGGCAGGGTAGAAGTCTTAAACTTCCTCTTGAGAGTTGTAATAGTAGAAAGCACAAGGTGGTGCATCACCAGTTCCTCTTAGAGAGATATTTATAACTTGTCAGAAATGTCCAGATCAACCCGCCTACAGATCAGTTAGGTTTTTTAGCACATAGATATTGTTCTATTTTTCTTGTCACTCAAATATCCCATGAATACACATGTGACAGGGCAAAAATGTATAGAATTCCAAGAAAATGTGCTTTAAAACTGCAAATTATTCTTTGTATCACAATGACAAGATGTGTAGAATTGCAGGTAATAAACTAACAAAATGTTCTCCACCAACAAGAGGGAACAGATGGTGTCATGAACAGGGCTTGAATAACCAGAGGGAACAGGGCTTGAATAACCAGAGGGAACAGGGCTTGAATAACCAGAAGGAACAGGGCTTGAATAACCAGAGGGAACAAGGCTTGAATAACCAGAGGGAACAAGGCTTGAATAACCAGAGGGAACAAGGCTTGAATAACCAGAGGGAACAGGGCTTGAATAACCAGAGGGTACAGGGCTTGAATAACCAGAGGGTACAGGGCTTGAATAACCAGAGGGAACAGGGCTTGAATAACCAGAGGGTACAGGGCTTGAATAACCAGAGGGAACAGGGCTTGAATAACCAGAGGGAACAGGGCTTGAATAACCAGAGGGAACAGGGCCTGAATAACAAGAGGGAACAGGGCTTGAATAACCAGAGGGAACAGGGCTTGAATAACCAGAGGGACCAGGGCCTGAATAACCAGTAGAGGGGACAATGGGACCAGAGCCCTATTCCCTATATAGTAGTGCACTATATAGGGAATAGGGCTCTGGTCTATAGTAGTGCACTATATAGGGAATAGGGCTCTGGTCTAAAGTAGTGCACTATATAGGGAATAGGGTTCTGGTCTAAAGTAGGGCACTATATAGGGAATAGGGTTCTGGTCTAAAGTAGTGCACTATATAGGGAATAGGGCTCTGGTCTAAAGTAGTGCACTATATAGGGAATAGGGCTCTGGTCTATAGTAGTGCACTATATAGGGGAATAGGGCTCTGGTCTAAAGTAGTGCACTACATAGGAAATAGGGCTCTGGTCTAAAGTAGTGCACTATATAGGGAATAGGGTGCCATTGAGGACAGAACCATAGACTCACCCCTTGAAAGAGCAGGAAGTTATCTCCACATTGTTGCAGGTCTTGATCTGGATCCACTCCGACCCTGTAGAGAGGTCAGGACAGGTTAAAGATATCCACTCTGACCCTGTAGAGAGGCCAGGACAGTCCAGTCCAGTAGAACAGTAGAGTCGAGTACAGTAGTCCAGTAGAGTCCAGTCCAGTACAGTAGTCCAGCCCAGTAGAGTCCAGTACAGTAGAGTCCAGTACAGTACAGTCCAGTACAGTACAGTCCAGTTGTCCAGTCCAGTATAGTAGTCCAGTCCAGTAGAGTCCAGTACAGTATAGTCCAGTAGAGTAGAGTCCAGTAGAGTCCAGTCCAGTTCGGTACAGTCCAGTACAGTAGGAACCAGTAAAGTCCAGTCCAGTAGAGTAGTGACCAGTAGAGTAGCGTTCAGTACAGTAGGAGTCAGTTCAGTCCAGTAGAGTCCAGTCCAGTAGAGGCCGGTACATTACAGTAGGAACTAGTCCAGTACATTACAGTAGGAATCAGTCCAGTACAGTAGGAATCAGTCCAGTAGAGTCCAGCAGAGTCCAGTCCAGTAGTGTACATTAGGAATCAATACAGTTCAGTAGAGTAGCGTCCAGTACAGTAGGAGTGAGTCCAGTCCAGTAGAGTTTAGAATAGTCCCGTCCACTACAGTAGAGTCCAGTTCAGTACAGTAGAAACCAGTACAGTCCAGTCCAGTAGAGTAGCGTCCAGTACAGTAGGAGTCAGTTCAGTCCAGTAGAGTTCAGTCCAGTAGAGTTTAGAATAGTCCCGTCCACTACAGTAGAGTACAGTAGAGTCCAGTTCAGTACAGTAGAAACCAGTACAGTCCAGTCCAGTAGAGTAGCGTCCAGTACAGTAGGAGTCAGTTCAGTCCAGTAGAGTCCAGTCCAGTAGAGGCCGGTACATTACAGTAGGAACTAGTCCAGTACATTACAGTAGGAATCAGCCCAGTACAGTAGGAATCAGCCCAGTACAGTAGGAATCAGTATAGTCCAGTCCAGTCCAGTAGAGTCCAGCCCATATAAACCCAGTCACACATCTCATATAAACCCAGTCACATCCCATATAAACCCAGTCACACTATCACATCCCATATAAACCCAGTCACATCCCATATAAACCCAGTCCCACTAACATCCTAAATAAACCCAATCACACTATCACATCACATATGAACCCTATTGCATCCCACATAAACCCAGTCACACTATCACATCCCATATAAACCCTATCAAATCCAATATAAACCCTATCACATCCTATATAAACCCTATCACATCCTATATAAACCCTATCACATCCTATATAAACCCTATCACATCCCATATAAACCCTATCACAACCCATATAAACCCTATCACATCCCATATAAACCAGGTCACACTATCACATCCCATATAAACCCTGTTACATTATCACATCCCAAATAAACCCTATCACATCCCATATAAACCAGGTCACACTATCACATCCCATATAAACCCAGTCACATCCCATATAAACCCAGTCACATCCCATATAAACCCAGTCACACTATCACATCACATATGAACCCTATTGCATCCCACATAAACCCAGTCACACTATCACATCCCATATAAACCCTATCACATCCCATATAAACCATATCACATCCCATATAAACAATATCACATCCCATATAAACCCTATCACATCACATCCCATATAAACCCAGTCACACTATAACATCCCATATAAACCCTATCACATCCCATATAAACCCTATCACATCCCATATAAACCAGGTCACACTATCACATCCCATATAAACCCTACCACATCCCATATAAACCCTGTTACAGTATCACATCCAATATAAACCCTATCACATCCCATATAAACCCTATCACATCACATATAAACCCTATCACATCCCATATAAACCCAGTCACACTATCACATCCCATATAAACCCTATCACATCCAATATAAACCCTATCACATCCCAAATAAACATTATCACATCCCACATAAACACTATCACATTCCATATAAACCATATCACATCCCATAAACCATATCACATCCCATATAAACCCTGTCACATCCCATATAAACCATATCACATCCCATATAAACCCAGTCACATCCCATATAAACCCAGTCACATCCCATATAAACCCAGTCACATCCCATATAAACCCAGTCACATCCCATATAAACCCAGTCACATCCCATATAAACCCAGTCACATCCCATATAAACCCAGTCACACTATCACATCCCATATAAACCCAGTCACATCCCATATAAACCCAGTCACATCCCATAAACCAAGTCACACTATCACATCCCATAAACCCAGTCACACTATCACATCCCATATAAACCCAGTCACACTATCACATCCCATAAACCCAGTCACATCCCATAAACCCAGTCACACAGTCACATCCCATATAAACCCAGTCACATCCCATATAAACCCAGTCACATCCCATATAAACCCAGTTAAATCCCATATAAACCCAGTCACACTATCACATCCCATATAGACCCAGTCACATCCCATATAAAACCAGTCACACGATCACATCCCATATGAACCCAGTCACACCCCATATAAACCCATTCACACTATCACATCCAATATAAACCCAGTCACACTATCACATCCAATATAAACCCAGTCACACTATCACATCCCATATAAACCCAGTCACACTATCATATCCCATATAAACGCAGTCACATCCCATAAAAACCCATTCACATACTATATAAACCCAGTCACATCCCATATAAACCCAGCCACATCCCATATAAACCCATTCACATCCCATATAAACCCAGTCACATCCCATATAAACCCAGTCACATCCCATATAAACCCAGTCACACTATAACATCCCAAATAAACCCAATCACACATAAACCCTATTGCATCCCATATAAACCCAGTCACACTATCACATCCCATATAAACCCTATCAAATCCAATATAAACCCTATCACATCCTATATAAATCCTATCACATCCCATATAAACCCTATCACATCCCATATAAACCCTATCACATCCCATATAAACCCTATCACATCCCATATAAACCCTATCACATCCCATATAAACCCTATCACATCCCATATAAACCCTGTTACATTATCACATCCCATATAAACCCTATCACATCCCATATAAACCAGGTCACACTATCACATCCCATATAAACCCAATCACATCCCATATAAACCCTATCACATCCCATATAAACCCTATCACATCCCATATAAACCCTATCACATCCCATATAAACCCTATCACATCCCATATAAACCCTATCACATCCCATATAAACCCTATCACATCCCATATAACCAGGTCACACTATCACATCCCATATAAACCCTATCACATCCCATATAAACCCTGTTACATTATCACATCCCATATAAACCCTATCACATCCCATATAAACCCAATCACATCCCATATAAACCCTATCACATCACATATAAACCAGGTCGCACTATCACATCCCATATAAACCCTGTTACATTATCACATCCCAAATAAACCTTATCCCATCCCATATAAACCAGGTCACACTATCACATCCCATATAAACCCTATCACATCCCACATAAACACTATCACATCCCATATAAACCCTATCACATCCCATATAAACCCTATCACATCCCATATAAACCCTATCACATCCCATATAAACCATATCACATCCCATATAAACCCTATCACATCCCATATAAACCCTATCACATCACATCCCATATAAACCCAGTCACACTATAACATCCCATATAAACCCTATCACATCCCATATAAACCCTGTTACATTATCACATCCCATATAAACCCTATCACATCCCATATAAACCAGGTCACACGATCACATCCCATATAAACCCTATCACATCCCATATAAACCCTGTTACAGTATCACATCCCATATAAACACTGTTACAGTATCACATCCAATATAAACCCTATCACATCCCATATAAACCCTATCACATCCCATATAAACCCTATCACATCCCATATAAACCCTATCACATCCCATATAAACCCTATCACATCCCATATAAACCCAGTCACACTATCACATCCCATATAAACCCTATCACATCCCACATAAACACTATCACATCCCACATAAACCCAGTCACATCCCATATAAACCCTGTTACATTATCACATCCCATATAAACCCTATCACATCCCATATAAACCATATCACATCCCATATAAACCATATCACATCCCATATAAACCCTATCACATCACATCCCATATAAACCCAGTCACATCCCATATAAACCCAGTCACATCCCATATAAACCCAGTCACATCCCATATAAACCCAGTCACACTATCACATCCCATATAAACCCAGTCACACTATCACATCCCATATAAACCCAGTCACACTATCATATCCCATAAACACAGTCACACTATCATATCCCATATAAACGCAGTCACATCCTATATAAACTCAGCCACACTATCACATCCCAAATAAACCCAATCACACTATCACATATAAACCCTATTGCATCCCATATAAACCCAGTCACACTATCACATCCCATATAAACCCTATCAAATCCAATATAAACCCTATCACATCCCATATAAACCCTATCACATCCCATATAAACCCTGTTACAGTATCACATCCAATATAAACCCTATCACATCCCATATAAACCCTATCACATCACATATAAACCCTATCACATCACATATAAACCCTATCACATCCCATATAAACCCAGTCACACTATCACATCCCATATAAACCCTATCACATCCAATATAAACCCTATCACATCCCACATAAACACTATCACATCCCACATAAACCCTGTTACATTATCACATCCCATATAAACCCTGTTACATTATCACATCCCATATAAACCCTATCACATCCCATATAAACCATATCACATCCCATATAAACCATATCACATCCCATATAAACCCTATCACATCCCATATAAACCCTATCACATCCCATATAAACCCTATCACATCCCATATAAACCCAGTCACACTATCACATCCCATATAAACCCTATCACATCCCATATAAACCCTATCACATCCCATATAAACCCTATCACATCCCATATAAACCAGGTCACACTATCACATCCCATATAAACCCTATCACATCCCATATAAACCATATCACATCCCATATAAACCCTATCACATCACATCCCATATAAACCCAGTCACACTATAACATCCCATATAAACCCTATCACATCCCATATACACCCTGTTACATTATCACATCCCATATAAACCCTATCACATCCCATATAAACCCTGTTACAGTATCACATCCAATATAAACCCTATCACATCCCATATAAACCCTATCACATCCCATATAAACCCTATCACATCACATATAAACCCTATCACATCCCATATAAACCCAGTCACACTATCACATCCCATATAAACCCTATCACATCCCATATAAACCCTATCACATCCAATATAAACCCTATCACATCCCACATAAACACTATCACATCCCACATAAACCCTGTTACATTATCACATCCCATATAAACCCTGTTACATTATCACATCCCATATAAACCATATCACATCCCATATAAACCCAGTCACACTATCACATCCCATATAAACCCAGTCACATCCCATATAAACCCAGTCACATCCCATATAAACCCAGTCACATCCCATAAACCCAGTCACATCCCATAAACCCAGTCACATCCCATAAACCCAGTCACATCCCATAAACCCAGTCACATCCCATATAAACCCAGTCACAGTCACATCCCATAGAAACCCAGTCACATCCCATATAAACCCAGTCACATCCCATATAAACCCAGTCACATCCCATATAAACCCAGTTAAATCCCATATAAACCCAGTAACACTATCACATCCCATATAGACCCAGTCACATCCCATATGAACCCAGTCACACCCCATATAAACCCATTCACACTATCACATCCCATATAAACCCAGTCACACTATCACATCCCATAAACAGTCACACTATCATATCCCATATAAACGCAGTCACATCCCATAAAAATCCATTCACATCCTATATAAACCCAGTCACATCCCATATAAACCCAGCCACACTATCACATCCCATATAAACCCAGTCACATCCCATATAAACCCAGTCACATCCCATATTTGGCCCTGTTTGGCCCTGTCCGGGGGTGTCCTCGGATGGGGCCACAGTGTCTCCTGACCCCTCCTGTCTCAGCCTCCAGTATTTATGCTGCAGTAGTTTATGTGTCGGGGGGCTGGGGTCAGTTTGTTATATCTGGAGTACTTCTCCTGTCCTATTCGGTGTCCTGTGTGAATCTAAGTGTGCGTTCTCTAATTCTCTCCTTCTCTCTTTCTTTCTCTCTCTCGGAGGACCTGAGCCCTAGGACCATGCCCCAGGACTACCTGACATGATGACTCCTTGCTGTCCCCAGTCCACCTGGCCATGCTGCTGCTCCAGTTTCAACTTCCACCTGACTGTGCTGCTGCTCCAGTTTCAACTGTTCTGCCTTATTATTATTCGACCATGCTGGTCATTTATGAACATTTGAACATCTTGGCCATGTTCTGTTATAATCTCCACCCGGCACAGCCAGAAGAGGACTGGCCACCCCACATAGCCTGGTTCCTCTCTAGGTTTCTTCCTAGGTATTGGCCTTTCTAGGGAGTTTTTCCTAGCCACCGTGCTTCTACACCTGCATTGCTTGCTGTTTGGGGTTTTAGGCTGGGTTTCTGTACAGCACTTTGAGATATCAGCTGATGTACGAAGGGCTATATAAATACATTTGATTTGATTTGATTTGATTTGATATAAACCCAGTCACACTATAACATCCCAAATAAACCCAATCACACTATCACATCACATATAAACCCTATTGAATCCCATATAAACCCAGTCACACTATCACATCCCATATAAACCCTATCAAATCCAATATAAACCCTATCACATCCTATATAAACCCTATCACATCCTATATAAACCCTATCACATCCCATATAAACCCTATCACAACCCATATAAACCCTATCACATCCAATATAAACCCTATCACATCCCATATAAACCAGGTCACACTATCACATCCCATATAAACCCTGTTACATTATCACATCCCATATAAACCCTATCACATCCCATATAAACCAGGTCACACTATCACATCCCATATAAACCCTATCACATCCCATATAAACCCAGTTAAATCCCATATAAACCCAGTAACACTATCACATCCCATATAGACCCAGTCACATCCCATATAAAACCAGTCACACGATCACATCCCATATAAACCCAGTCACACTATCACATCCCATAAAAACCCAGTCACACTATCACATCCCATATAAACCCAGTCACACTATCACATCCCATATAAACCCAGTCACACTATCACATCCCATATAAACCCAGTCACACTATCACATCCCATATAAACCCAGTCACACTATCACATCCCATATAAACCCAGTCACACTATCACATCCCATATAAACCCAGTCACACTATCACATCCCATATAAACCCAGTCACATCCCATATAAACCCAGTCACATCCCATATAAACCCAGTCACATCCCATATAAACCCAGTCACATCCCATATAAACCCAGTCACATCCCATATAAACCCAGTCACACTATCACATCCCATATAAACCCAGTCACATCCCATATAACTGGCTGACTGACTGGCGTCTATGGATATTATGCTCAGTGGGTAGACTGACTGACTGGTGTCTATGGATATTATGCTCAGTGGGGTAGACTGACTGACTGGTGTTAGTGGATATTATGCTCAGTGGGGTAGACTGACTGACTGGTGTTAGTGGATATTATGCTCAGTGGGGTAGACTGACTGACTGGTGTCTATGGATATTATGCTCAGTGGGGTAGACTGACTGACTGGTGTCTATGGATATTATGCTCAGTGGGGTAGACTGACTGACTGGTGTCTATGGATATTATGCTCAGTGGGGTAGACTGACTGACTGACGTCTATGGATATTATGCTCAGTGGGGTAGACTGACTGACTGGTGTTAGTGGATATTATACTCAGTTAGCTGATGTGTAATAGTAATATAGAGAGACAGACAGACAGACTTGAGGGCCTACTGTGATGATGAAAGGATTATAGACAGAGAGCTATAATCTTTATAATCACTCAGCTTAGTAAAGCATTAATTGGCATCCATCTCAGATACATACGAGTTTGTGTTTTGGGTAGTGCACTACACATGCACTGATCCCATCCTGGCAAGTAGACAGACACAGCAGCTGGAGCTGACCTGAGGAGGACACTGAGAGGATCAGTCTGGTCTAGGCTACCCATGGGGACACGGCACTGCTGCCAGACCCTGAGCTCACCTGCATGATTTATTTTTATTTTTATAGTTATATCGTTCAATTTTGTTCGTTTTGTCTATATCTAAGTGCGTCGTCGCAAGTTTAAAAGTGTATTGTTCGTGGCATGTGTGACGACCTTAATCCTAATCACTGTATTATGCGGGAAAACATTAGAAAACATTAGAATCACTACCAGAAGTTGTCTTATCCATTAAAATGGATTTTGGGGGGTTTGTATCATTTGATTTACACAACATGCCTATCACTTTGTATATGCATTTTAAAAAAATTATTATGAAACAAACGAGAAAGAAGACAAAAAAACTGAAATTTAGCGTGCATAACTATTCACCCCCCAAAGTCAATACTTTGTAGAGCCAACTTTTGCAGCAATTACAGCTGCACGTCTCTTGGGGTATAAACTTGGCACATCTGGCCACTGGCCAGACTCCTTACCCCTAACCCTACTCTACCGAAAGCAGACTCCCTAACGCTTCCGACAGCAGACTCCCTACCCTACCGACAGCACACTCCCTACCCTACCGACAGCAGACGCCCTACCCTACCGACAGCAGACGCCCTACCCTACCGACAGCAGACGCCCTATCCCTACCCTACCGACAGCAGACTCCCTACCCTACCGACAGCAGACTCCCTACCCTACCGACAGCAGACTCCCTACCCTACCGACAGCAGACTCCCTACCCTACCGACAGCAGACTCCCTACCCCTACCGACAGCAGACTCCCTAACCCTACGCGCCGACAGCAGACTCCCTAACCCTACGCCGCCGACAGCAGACGCCCTACCCCTACCCCGCCGACAGCAGACGCCCTACCCCTACCCCGCCGACAGCAGACGCCCTACCCCGCCGACAGCAGACGCCCTACCCCGCCGACAGCAGACGCCCTACCCCGCCGACAGCAGACGCCCTACCCGCCGACAGCAGACGCCCTACCCCGCCGACAGCAGACTCCCTACCCCGCCGACCAGCAGACTCCCTACCCCGCCGACCAGCAGACTCCCTACCCCGCCCGACCAGCAGACTCCCTACCCCGCCGACCAGCAGACTCCCTACCCCGCCGACAGCAGACTCCCTACCCCGCCGACAGCAGACTCCCTACCCCGCCGACAGCAGACTCCCTACCCCTGCCGACAGCAGACTCCCTACCCCTGCCGACAGCAGACTCCCTACCCCTGCCGACAGCAGACTCCCTACCCCTGCCGACAGCAGACTCCCTACCCCTGCCGACAGCAGACTCCCTACCCCTGCCGACAGCAGACTCCCTACCCTACCGACAGCAGACTCCCTACCCTACCGACAGCAGACTCCCTACCCTACCGACAGCAGACTCCCTAACCCTACGCCGCCGACAGCAGAATCCCTAACCCTACGCCGCCGACAGCAGACGCCCTACCCCTACCCCGCCGACAGCAGACGCCCTACCCTACCCCGCCGACAGCAGACGCCCTACCCCGCCGACAGCAGACGCCCTACCCCGCCGACAGCAGACGCCCTACCCCGCCGACAGCAGACGCCCTACCCCGCCGACAGCAGACGCCCTACCCCGCCGACAGCAGACGCCCTACCCCGCCGACAGCAGACTCCCTACCCTACCGACAGCAGACTCCCTACCCTACCGACAGCAGACTCCCTACCCTACCGACAGCAGACTCCCTAACCCTACGCCGCCGACAGCAGAATCCCTAACCCTACGCCGCCGACAGCAGACGCCCTACCCCTACCCCGCCGACAGCAGACGCCCTACCCCTACCCCGCCGACAGCAGACTCCCTACCCTACCGACAGCAGACTCCCTAACCCTACGCCGCCGACAGCAGAATCCCTAACCCTACGCCGCCGACAGCAGACGCCCTACCCCTACCCCGCCGACAAGCAGACGCCCTACCCCTACCCCGCCGACAGCAGACGCCCCTACCCCGCCGACAGCAGACGCCCTACCCCGCCGACAGCAGAGCCCTACCCCGCCGACAGCAGACGCCCCTACCCCGCCGACAGCAGACGCCCCTACCCCGCCGACAGCAGACGCCCTACCCCGCCGACCAGCAGACTCCCTACCCCGCCGACAGCAGACTCCCTACCCCGCCGACCAGCAGACTCCCCTACCCCGCCGACAGCAGACTCCCTACCCCGCGACAGCAGACTCCCCTACCCCGCGACCAGCGAACTCCCTACCCCCGCCGACAGCAGACTCCCTACCCCGCCGACCAGCGAGACTCCCACCCCGCCGACAGCAGACTCCCTACCCCGCCGACAGCAGACTCCCTACCCCGCCGACAGCAGACTACCTACCCCGCCGACAGCAGACTCCCTACCCGCCGACAGCAGACTCCCTACCCCGCCGACAGCAGACTCCCTACCCCGCCGACAGCAGACTCCCTACCCCGCCGAGCAGCAGACTCCCTACCCCGCCGACAGCAGACTCCCTACCCGCCGACAGCAGACTCCCTACCCCGCCGACAGCAGACTCCCTACCCCGCCGACAGCAGACTCCCTACCCTGCCCGACAGCAGACTCCCTACCCCTGCCGACAGCAGACTCCCTACCCCTGCCGACAGCAGACTCCCTACCCCCGCCGACAGCAGACTCCCTACCCCTGCCGACAGCAGACTCCCTACCCCGCGACAGCAGACTCCACTACCCCGCCGACAGCAGACTCCCTACCCCGCCGACGCAGACTCCCTACCCCGCCGACAGCAGACTCCCTACCCCGCCGACAGCAGACTCCCTACCCCGCCGACCAGCAGACTCCCTACCCCTGCCGACAGCAGACTCCCTACCCCTGCCGACAGGCAGACTCCCTACCCCTGCCGACAGCAGACTCCCTACCCCTGCCGACAGCAGACTCCCTACCCCTGCCGACAGCAGACTCCCTACCCCTGCCGACAGCAGACTCCCTACCCCTGCCGACAGCAGACTCCCTACCCCTGCCGACAGCAGACTCCCTACCCCTGCCGACAGCAGACTCCCTACCCCTGCCGACAGCAGACTCCCTACCCCTGCCGACAGCAGACTCCCTACCCCTGCCGACAGCAGACTCCCTACCCCTGCGACAGCAGACTCCCTACCCCTGCCGACAGCAGACTCCCTACCCCTGCCGACAGCAGACCTCCCTACCCCTGCCGACAGCAGACTCCCTACCCCTGCCGACAGCAGACTCCCTACCCCTGCCGACAGCAGGACTCCCTACCCCTGCCGACAGCAGACTCCCTACCCCTGCCGACAGCAGACTCCCTACCCCTGCCGACAGCAGACTCCCTACCCCTGCCGACAGCAGACTCCCTACCCCTGCCGACAGCAGACTCCCTACCCCTGCCGACAGCAGACTCCTCCCCTGCCGACAGCAGACTCCCTAACCCTACCCACAGCAGACTCCCTACCCTTACCCTACCCACAGCAGACTCCCTACCCTTACCCCTACCCACAGCGGACTCCCAAACTCTACCCTACCGACAGCGGACTCCTACCCCTACCCTACCGACAGCAGACTCCCTAACCCTACCCTACCGACAGCAGACTCCCTACCCCTACCCTACCGACAGCAGACTCCCTACCCCTACCCTACCGACAGCAGACTCCCTACCCCTACCGACAGCAGACTCCCTACCCCTACCCTACCGACAGCAGACTCCCTACCCCTACCCTACCAACAGCAGACTCCCTAACCCTACCCTACCGACAGCAGACTCCCTACCCCTACCCTACCGACAGCAGACTCCCTACCCCTACCCTACCGACAGCAGACTCCCTACCCCTACCCTACCGACAGCAGACCCCCTACCCCTACCCTACCGACAGCAGACTCCCTACCCCTACCCTACCGACAGCAGACTCCCTACCCCTACCCTACCGACAGCAGACTCCCTAACCCTACCCTACCGACAGCAGACCCCCTACCCTAGCGATAGCAAACTCCCTGACCCTGCCCCTACCGACAGCAGACTCGCTACCCCTACCGACAGCAGACTCGATACCCCTACAGACAGCAGACTCCCTACCCCTATCGACAGCAGACTCCCTACCCCCTACCGACAGCAGACTCCCTACCCCTACCCTACTGACAGCAGACTCCCTAACCCTGCCCTACCGACAGCAGACTCCCTAACCCTACCCACAGCAGACTCCCTACCCTTACCCTACCGACAGCAGACTCCCTACCCTTACCCTACCCACAGCAGACTCCCTACCCTTTCCCTACCCACAGCAGACTCCCTAACCCTGCCCTACCGACAGCAGACTCGCTACCCCACCCTACCGACAGCAGACTCCCTAACCCTAACGCTACCGACAGCAGACTCCCTAACCCTAACCAGAGCAGACTCCCTACCCTTACCCTACCGACAGCAGACTCCCAAACTCTACCCTACCGACAGCAGACTCCCTAACCCACCCTACCGACAGCAGACTCCCTAACCCTACCCTACCGACAGCAGACTCCCTAACCCTACCGACAGCAGACTCCCTACCCCTACCGACAGCAGACTCCCTACCCCTACCCTACCCACAGCAGACTCCCAAACTCTACCCTACCGACCAGCAGACTCCCAAACTCTACCCTACCGACAGCAGACTCCCTAACCCACCCTACCGACAGCAGACTCCCTAACCCTACCCTACCGACAGCAGACTCCCTAACCCTACCCTACCGACAGCAGACTCCCTACCCCTACCCTACCGACAGCAGACTCCCTACCCCTACCCTACCGACAGCAGACTCCCTACCCCTACCCTACCGACAGCAGACCCCCTACCCTAGCGACAGCAAACTCCCTGACCCTGCCCTACCGACAGCAGACTCCCTAACCCTGCCCTACCGACAGCAGACTCGCTACCCCTACCGACGCAGACCGACAGCAGACCGACAGCAGACTCCCTAACCCACCCTACCGACAGCAGACTCCCTACCCCCACCCTACCGACAGCAGACTCCCTACCCTACCGACAGCAGACTCCCTACCCCACCCTACCCACCCCACCCTACCGACAGCAGACTCCCTACCCCTACCCTACCGACAGCAGACTCCCTACCCCTAACGCTACCGACAGCAGACTCCCTAACCCTAACGCTACCGACAGCAGACTCCCTAACCCTACCGACAGCAGACTCCCTAACGCTACCGACAGCAGACTCCCTAACGCTACCGACAGCAGACTCCCTAACGCTACCGACAGCAGACTCCCTAACCCTAACGCTACCGACAGCAGACTCCCTAACCCTAACGCTACCGACAGCAGACTCCCTAACCCTAACGCTACCGACAGCAGACTCCCTAACCCTAACGCTACCGACAGCAGACTCCCTAACCCTAACGCTACCGACAGCAGACTCCCTAACCCTAACGCTACCGACAGCAGACTCCCTAACCCTAACGCTACCGACAGCAGACTCCCTAACCCTAACGCTACCGACAGCAGACTCCCTAACCCTAACGCTACCGACAGCAGACTCCCTAACCCTAACGCTACCGACAGCAGACTCCCTAACCCTAACGCTACCGACAGCAGACTCCCTAACCCTAACGCTACCGACAGCAGACTCCCTAACCCTAACGCTACCGACAGCAGACTCCCTAACCCTAACGCTACCGACAGCAGACTCCCTAACCCTAACGCTACCGACAGCAGACTCCCTAACCCTAACGCTACCGACAGCAGACTCCCTAACCCTAACGCTACCGACAGCAGACTCCCTAACCCTAACGCTACCGACAGCAGACTCTCTAACCCTAACGCTACAGACAGCAGACTCCCTAACCCTACCGACAGCAGACTCCCCAACCCTACCGACAGCAGACTCCCCAACCCTACCGACAGCAGACTCCCCAACCCTACCCTACCGACAGCAGACTCCCCAACCCTACCCTACCGACAGCAGACTCCCCAACCCTACCGACAGCAGACTCCCCAACCCTACCGACAGCAGACTCCCCAACCCTACCGACAGCAGACTCCCTAACCCTAACGCTACCGACAGCAGACTCCCTAACCCTAACCCTACCGACAGCAGACTCCCTAACCCTACCGACAGCAGACTCCCTAACCCTACCGACAGCAGACTCCCCAACCCTACCGACAGCAGACTCCCCAACCCTACCCTACCGACAGCAGACTCCCCAACCCTACCCTACCGACAGCAGACTCCCCAACCCTACCCTACCGACAGCAGACTCCCCAACCCTACCCTACCGACAGCAGACTCCCCAACCCTACCGACAGCAGACTCCCCAACCCTACCGACAGCAGACTACCTAACCCTACCGACAGCAGACTCCCTAACCCACCCTACCAACAGCAGACTCCCTAACCCTACCCCTGCCTTACCATTGGCTGCTCTGCTGCTCAGTAAGTCAGTGTGACGAGAGGCAGGAGGCCTGCTATCAGTGACTGTCAAACACACACAGATCCATGACCCAGAACAGACTGACCCTAACGCTACCGACAGCAGACTCCCTAACGCTACCGACAGCAGACTCTCTAACCCTAACGCTACCGACAGCAGACTCCCTAACCCTACCGACAGCAGACTCCCTAACCCTACCGACAGCAGACTCCCCAACCCTACCCTACCGACAGCAGACTCCCCAACCCTACCGACAGCAGACTCCCCAACCCTACCGACAGCAGACTCCCCAACCCTACCCTACCGACAGCAGACTCCCTAACCCTACCCCTGCCTTACCATTGGCTGCTCTGCTGCTCAGTAAGTCAGTGTGACGAGAGGCAGGAGGCCTGCTATCAGTGACTGTCAAACACACACAGATCCATGACCCAGAACAGACTGGCTTCTCTCCTCCAAACACATGCTATAGTCCCTTTTGGCACGTCTCTGGGCACTAATAGTGATGGGTTTAAGTGAACCGGGTTAACCCTACAGACTTCTCAGATTAACCAAAAGACATTACAGTATGAAGATAGGCTAAAACTGCTTCTCCATTAGATGTTATGGCGAAGTTGGCTAGCTAAGCTCATGCCTAGAAACATCATTGGGTCTAGAGGTTGCCTCGCGACAAACTTCACATTTTGCAGGCCTTCAAATCAAAGGCACGGACGATATAAAGTCGTTTTTAACAAAACAACTACTTAAGACATTAGCTCCAATCTAGGCCGTCTCTTTCGATTTCGAGAAAATGTATAACTCAGGAAGAATGATTGACTTCTCTCATGGACTTCTTAAAGTCCAAACCCCAGCCTGGTCTGTTTGACATGCCTTCTTGGGAGTCTCACCATGTTGCTCCTCTCAGGTTTAGAAACTGTGGATTAACCCTGTCTGTACACCACACAGAGACAGCATTAGTCATTCAAATGAGCAGCTGCCAACACACATCACTACCCATAATCCTCTTTACTCTGATCAATATGGACCAGGGCCTGGCCAGACCATACTGGATGACAGACAGGCAGATAGTCATGTTAGATAAGCTCTTCAAACAACTCACTCTGACAGTGAGTTTGACATCACATCACAGGTAATATGTCCATTCCCAGAGCAGCAGGTAGAGTCACCTGGCCCGACATCCCTAATCTTAGCAGCAGGTGGAGTTACCTGGCCCGACATCTCTACTATTAGCAGCAGGTAGAGTTACCTGGCCCGACATCCCTACTATTAGCAACAGGTGGAGTTACCTGGCCCGACATCCCTACTATTAGCAACAGGTGGAGTTACCTGGCCCGACATCCCTACTTTTAGCAACAGGTAGAGTTACCTGGCCTGACATCCCTAATATTAGAAGCAGGTACTACAGTCCTCTAGGTGGTACTACAGCCCTCTAGGTGATACTACAGTCCTCTAGTTGGTACTACAGTCAGGTACTACAGTCCTCTAGGTGGTAGTACAGCCCTCTAGAGCTGCAGTCAGGAATGACAGACTTCTGGCTGAACACTGTCCTGCACAGGAGCACCTTTCCACTCTCCCAGCAGTTCCCATGGTGACAGTTAGGGGGAACTACAGTGGTGGATGGATAAAGAGGTGTAAAGATTTGGGCCAATGGGTGAAGCTGCTGTAGGGCTCTCTGGCCCCACCTTCTGGGTAACACCACACAGACTCACCCTCACCAAACCACACAGACTGTCTCACCCTCACCAAACCACACAGACTGTCTCACCCTCACCAAACCACACAGACTGTCTCACCCTCACCAAACCACACAGACTGTCTCACCCTCACCAAACCACACAGACTGTCTCACCCTCACCAAACCACACAGACTGTCTCACCCTCACCAAACCACACAGACTGTCTCACCCTCACCAAACCGCGAGAACTGGAATTACGTAACAAACAAATAATTGTAATTAAAAGGGGCTGGACAGAGTGAATAGGGGAATAGGGATCTGGTCTGAAGTAGTACACTATATAGGGAATAGGGCTCTGGTCTATAGTAGTGCACTATATAGGGAATGGGGGCTCTGGTCTAAAGTAGTGCACTATATAGGGAATAGGGCTCTGGTCTGAAGTAGTACACTATATAGGTAATAGGGCTCTGGTCTGAAGTAGTACACTATATAGGGAAATAGGGCTCTGGTCTAAAGTAGTGCACTATATAGGGAATAGGGCTCTGGTCTGAAGTAGTACACTATATAGGGAATAGGGCTCTGGTCTAAAGTAGTGCACTATATAGGGAATAGGGCTCTGGTCTGAAGTAGTACACTATATAGGGAATAGGGCTCTGGTCTATAGTAGTGCACTATATAGGGAATAGGGCTCTGGTCTAAAGTAGTGCTCTATATAGGGAATAGGGCTCTGGTCTATAGTAGTGCACTATATAGGGAATAGGGCTCTGGTCTAAAGTAGTGCACTATATAGGGAATAGGGCTCTGGTCTAAAGTAGTGCACTATATAGGGAATAGGGCTCTGGTCTAAAGTAGTGCACTATATAGGGAATAGGGCTCTGGTCTAAAGTAGGGCACTATATAGGGAATAGGGCTCTGGTCTAAAGTAGTGCACTATATAGGGAATAGGGCTCTGGTCTAAAGTAGTGCACTATATAGGGAATAGGGCTCTGGTCTAAAGTAGGGCACTATATAGGGAATAGGGCTCTGGTCTAAAGTAGTGCACTATATAGGGAATAGGGCTCTGGTCTAAAGTAGTGCACTATATAGGTAATAGGGCTCTGGTCTATAGTAGTGCACTATATAGGGAATAGGGCTCTGGTCTATAGTAGTGCACTATATAGGGAATAGGGCTCTGGTCTAAAGTAGTGCTCTATATAGGGAATAGGGCTCTGGTCTAAAGTAGTGCACTATATAGGGAATAGGGCTCTGGTCTGAAGTAGTACACTATATAGGGAATAGGGCTCTGGTCTATAGTAGTGCACTATATAGGGAATAGGGCTCTGGTCTAAAGTAGTGCTCTATATAGGGAATAGGGCTCTGGTCTATAGTAGTGCACTATATAGGGAATAGGGCTCTGGTCTAAAGTAGTGCACTATATAGGGAATAGGGCTCTGGTCTAAAGTAGTGCACTATATAGGGAATAGGGCTCTGGTCTAAAGTAGTGCACTATATAGGGAATAGGGCTCTGGTCTAAAGTAGGGCACTATATAGGGAATAGGGCTCTGGTCTAAAGTAGTGCACTATATAGGGAATAGGGCTCTGGTCTAAAGTAGTGCACTATATAGGGAATAGGGCTCTGGTCTAAAGTAGGGCACTATATAGGGAATAGGGCTCTGGTCTAAAGTAGTGCACTATATAGGGAATAGGGCTCTGGTCTAAAGTAGTGCACTATATAGGTAATAGGGCTCTGGTCTATAGTAGTGCACTATATAGGGAATAGGGCTCTGGTCTATAGTAGTGCACTATATAGGGAATAGGGCTCTGGTCTAAAGTAGTGCTCTATATAGGGAATAGGGCTCTGGTCTATAGTAGTGCACTATATAGGGAATAGGGCTCTGGTCTAAAGTAGTGCACTATATAGGGAATAGGGCTCTGGTCTAAAGTAGGTCACTATATAGGGAATAGGGCTCTGGTCTAATGTAGTGCACTATATAGGGAATAGGGCTCTGGTCTAAAGTAGTGCACTATATAGGGAATAGGGCTCTGGTCTAAAGTAGTGCACTATATAGGGAATAGGGCTCTGGTCTAATGTAGTGCACTATATAGGGAATAGGGCTCTGGTCTAAAGTAGTGCACTATATAGGGAATAGGGCTCTGGTCTAAAGTAGTGCACTATCTAGGTAATAGGGTAAAGGAGAGAGGTTATTCTGTGTGTAGCCATGACAACATGGGGGTGGTCCCTCCTCCAAACACCCACACATATATCTAACCTTATGTGTAGCCATGACAACATGGGGGTGGTCCCTCCTCCAAACACCCAGACGGTGAAGAAGACGATGAGGAGGGTGGTGGTGAACGTCATCTGACGGGCGTAGGTAGCTGTGTCCCGGATTGCCAGGGCAAACGCCATTGCCCCCCGCAGGCCTGGAGAGGAACACACAAGCAAATCACTCAATCAAGCGTATTTTTAAAGCCCCTTTATACATCAGCAGTTGTCAAAGTCCTTTAGAGTAAATCCACCTAGCTAGTGACGTCTGGAGAGGAACCCACGGTAAAACCGCCTAGCTAGTGACGTCTGGAGAGGAACCCACGGTAAAACCACCTAGCTAGTGACGTCTGGAGAGGAACCCACGGTAAAACCACCTAGCTAGTGACGTCTGGAGAGGAACCCACGGTAAAACCGCCTAGCTAGTGACGTCTGGAGAGGAACCCACGGTAAAACCGCCTAGCTAGTGACGTCTGGAGAGGAACCCACGGTAAAACCGCCTAGCTAGTGACGTCTGGGGAGGAACCCACAGTAAAACCACCTAGCTAGTGACGTCTGGAGAGGAACCCACGGTAAAACCGCCTAGCTAGTGACGTCTGGGGAGGAACCCACAGTAAAACCACCTAGCTAGTGACGTCTGGAGAGGAACCCACGGTAAAACCACCTAGCTAGTGACGTCTGGAGAGGAACCCACGGTAAAACCACCTAGCTAGTGACGTCTGGAGAGGAACCCACGGTAAAACCACCTAGCTAGTGACGTCTGGAGAGGAACCCACAGTAAAACCGCCTAGCAAGTGACGTCTGGGGAGGAACCCACAGTAAAACCGCCTAGCTAGTGACGTCTGGAGAGGAACCCACGGTAAAACCACCTAGCTAGTGACGTCTGGAGAGGAACCCACGGTAAAACCACCTAGCTAGTGACGTCTGGAGAGGAACCCACGGTAAAACCGCCTAGCTAGTGACGTCTGGGGAGGAACCCACGGTAAAACCACCTAGCTAGTGACGTCTGGAGAGGAACCCACGGTAAAACCGCCTAGCTAGTGACGTCTGGAGAGGAACCCACGGTAAAACCGCCTAGCTAGTGACGTCTGGAGAGGAACCCACGGTAAAACCGCCTAGCTAGTGACGTCTGGAGAGGAACCCACGGTAAAACCGCCTAGCTAGTGACGTCTGGAGAGGAACCCACGGTAAAACCACCTAGCTAGTGACGTCTGGAGAGGAACCCACGGTAAAACCACCTAGCTAGTGACGTCTGGAGAGGAACCCACGGTAAAACCGCCTAGCTAGTGACGTCTGGGGAGGAACCCACGGTAAAACCACCTAGCTAGTGACGTCTGGAGAGGAACCCACGGTAAAACCGCCTAGCTAGTGACGTCTGGAGAGGAACCCACGGTAAAACCGCCTAGCTAGTGACGTCTGGAGAGGAACCCACGGTAAAACCGCCTAGCTAGTGACGTCTGGAGAGGAACCCACGGTAAAACCGCCTAGCTAGTGACGTCTGGAGAGGAACCCACGGTAAAACCACCTAGCTAGTGACGTCTGGAGAGGAACCCACGGTAAAACCACCTAGCTAGTGACGTCTGGAGAGGAACCCACAGTAAAACCACCTAGCTAGTGACGTCTGGAGAGGAACCCACGGTAAAACCACCTAGCTAGTGACGTCTGGAGAGGAACCCACGGTAAAACCACCTAGCTAGTGACGTCTGGAGAGGAACCCACAGTAAATCCACCTAGCTAGTGATGTCTGGAGAGGAACCCACAGTAAAACCACCTAGCTAGTGACATCTGGAGAGGAACCCACAGTAAAACCACCTAGCTAGTGATGTCTGGAGAGGAACCCCCAGTAAAACCACCTAGCAGCTAGTGATGTCTGGAGAGGAACCCACAGTACCCCCACCTAGCTAGTGACGTCTGGAAAGGAACCCACGGTAAAACCGCCTAGCTAGTGACGTCTGGAGAGGAACCCACATAATGGGTGGGTGTCAGAGCCCTGTGGAGTGGGTGGGTGTCATCAGAGTGCTGTGGAGTGGGTGGGTGTCAGAGCCCTGTGGAGTGGGTGGGTGTCAGAGCCCTGTGGAGTGGGTGGGTGTCAGAGCCCTGTGGAGTGGGTGGGTGTCAGAGCCCTGTGGAGTGGGTGGGTGTCAGAGCCCTGTGGAGTGGGTGGGTGTCATCAGAGTGCTGTGGAGTGGGTGGGTGTCAGAGCCCTGTGGAGTGGGTGGGTGTCAGAGCCCTGTGGAGTGGGTGGGTGTCAGAGCCCTGTGGAGTGGGTGGGTGTCAGAGCCCTGTGGAGTGGGTGGGTGTCAGAGTCTCTTCCCATCACACAGCTGACTATAGCAGAGTCTCTTCCCATCACACAGCTGACTATAGCAGAGTCTCTTCCCATCACACAGATGACTATAGCAGAGTCTCTTCCCATCACACAGATGACTATAGCAGAGTCTCCTCTCATCACACAGCTGACTATAGCAGCATCTCTTCCCATCACACAGCTGACTATAGCAGAGTCTCCGCTCATCACACAGCTGACTATAGCAGCATCTCTTCCCATCACACAGCTGACGACAGCAGTCTCTTCCCATCACACAGATGACTAGAGCAGAGTCTCCTCCCATCACACAGCTGACTATAGCAGAGTCTCCTCCCATCACACAGCTGACTATAGCAGAGTCTCCTCTCATCACACAGCTGACTATAGCAGTCTCCTCTCATCACACAGCTGACTATAGCAGTCCCCTCCCATCACACAGCTGACTATAGCAGAGTCTCCTCTCATCACACAGCTGACTATAGCAGAGTCTCCTCCCATCACACAGCTGACTATAGCCGTCTCCTCCCATCACACAGCTGACTATAGCAGAGTCTCTTCCCATCACACAGCTGACTACAGCAGTCTCCCTTCCCATCACAAAGCTGACTACAGCAGTCTCCTCTCATCACACAGCTGACTATAGCAGAGTCTCTTCCCATCACACAGCTGACTATAGCAGCATCTCTTCCCATCACACAGCTGACTATAGCAGAGTCTCTTCCCATCACACAGCTGACTATAGCAGCATCTCTTCCCATCACACAGATGACTATAGCAGCGTCTCCTCTCATCACACATCTGACTATAGCAGTCTCCTCCCATCACACAGCTGACTATAGCATATTCTCCTCTCATCACACAGCTGACTATAGCAGAGTCTCCTCTCATCACACAGCTGACTACAGCAGTCTCCCTTCCCATCACAAAGCTGACTACAGCAGTCTCCTCTCATCACACAGCTGACTATAGCAGAGTCTCTTCCCATCACACAGCTGACTATAGCATATTCTCCTCTCATCACACAGCTGACTATAGCAGAGTCTCCTCTCATCACACAGCTGACTATAGCAGAGTCTCCTCCCATCACACAGATGACTATAGCAGAGTCTCCTCTCATCGCACAGCTGACTATAGCGGAGTGTACTCCCATCACACAGCTGACTATAGCATATTCTCCTCTCATCACACAGCTGACTATAGCAGAGTCTCCTCCCATCACACAGATGACTATAGCAGAGTCTCCTCTCATCGCACAGCTGACTATAGCGGAGTCTCCTCCCATCACACAGCTGACTATAGCAGAGTCTCCTCCCATCACACAGCTGACTATAGCAGAGTCTCCTCTCATCACACATCTGACTATAGCAGTCTCCTCCCATCACACAGCTGACTATAGCATATTCTCCTCTCATCACACAGCTGACTATAGCAGAGTCTCCTCCCATCACACAGCTGACTATAGCAGTCTCTTCCCATCACACAGCTGACTATAGCAGAGTCTCTTTCCCATCACACAGCTGACTATAGCAGAGTCTCCTCCCATCACACAGCTGACTATAGCAGAGTCTCCTCTCATCACACATCTGACTATAGCAGTCTCCTCCCATCACACAGCTGACTATAGCAGAGTCTCCTCTCATCACACAGCTGACTATAGCAGAGTCTCCTCCCATCACACAGCTGACTATAGCAGAGTCTCCTCTCATCACACAGCTGACTATAGCAGAGTCTCCTCCCATCACACAGCTGACTATAGCAGAGTCTCCTCTCATCACACAGCTGACTATAGCAGAGTCTCCTCCCATCACACAGCTGACTATAGCAGAGTCTCCTCTCATCACACAGCTGACTATAGCAGAGTCTCCTCCCATCACACAGCTGACTATAGCCGTCTCCTCCCATCACACAGCTGACTATAGCAGAGTCTCCTCTCATCACACAGCTGACTATAGCAGAGTCTCCTCCCATCACACAGCTGACTATAGCAGAGTCTCCTCTCATCACACAGCTGACTATAGCAGAGCCTCCTCTCATCACACAGCTGACTATAGCAGCATCTCTTCCCATCACACAGCTGACTATAGCAGAGTCTCTTCCCATCACACAGCTGACTATAGCAGCATCTCTTCCCATCACACAGATGACTATAGCAGCGTCTCCTCTCATCACACATCTGACTATAGCAGTCTCCTCCCATCACACAGCTGACTATAGCATATTCTCCTCTCATCACACAGCTGACTATAGCAGAGTCTCCTCTCATCACACAGCTGACTATAGCAGAGTCTCCTCCCATCACACAGCTGACTATAGCAGAGTCTCCTCCCATTACACAGCTGACTATAGCAGAGTCTCTTCCAATCACACAGCTGACTATAGCAGCGTCTCTTCCAATCACACAGCTGACTATAGCAGAGTCTCCTCCCAATCACACAGCTGACTATAGCAGAGTCTCCTCCCATCACACAGCTGACTATAGCAGAGTCTCCTCCCATCACACAGCTGACTATAGCAGAGTCTCCTCCCATTACACAGCTGACTATAGCAGAGTCTCCTCCCATCACACAGCTGACTATAGCAGTCTCCTCCCATCACACAGCTGACTATAGCAGAGTCTCCTCTCATCACACAGCTGACTATAGCAGAGTCTCCTCCCATCACACAGCTGACTATAGCAGAGTCTCCTCTCATCACACAGCTGACTATAGCAGAGCCTCCTCTCATCACAGCTGACTATAGCAGCATCTCTTCCCATCACACAGGTGACTATAGCAGAGTCTCTTCCCATCACACAGCTGACTATAGCAGCATCTCTTCCCATCACACAGCTGACTATAGCAGAGTCTCTTCCCATCACACAGCTGACTATAGCAGCATCTCTTCCCATCACACAGATGACTATAGCAGCGTCTCCTCTCATCACACATCTGACTATAGCAGTCTCCTCCCATCACACAGCTGACTATAGCATATTCTCCTCTCATCACACAGCTGACTATAGCAGAGTCTCCTCTCATCACACAGCTGACTACAGCAGTCTCCCTTCCCATCACACAGCTGACTACAGCAGTCTCCTCTCATCACACAGCTGACTACAGCAGTCTCCTCTCATCACACAGCTGACTATAGCAGAGTCTCCTCCCATTACACAGCTGACTATAGCAGAGTCTCTTCCAATCACACAGCTGACTATAGCAGCGTCTCTTCCAATCACACAGCTGACTATAGCAGAGTCTCCTCCCAATCACACAGCTGACTATAGCAGAGTCTCCTCCCATCACACAGCTGACTATAGCAGAGTCTCCTCCCATCACACAGCTGACTATAGCAGAGTCTCCTCCCAATCACACAGCTGACTATAGCAGAGTCTCCTCCCATCACACAGCTGACTATAGCAGAGTCTCCTCCCATCACACAGCTGACTATAGCAGAGTCTCCTCCCATTACACAGCTGACTATAGCAGAGTCTCTTCCAATCACACAGCTGACTACAGCAGTCTCTTCCCATCACACAGCTGACTATAGCAGCGTCTCTTCCAATCACACAGCTGACTATAGCAGAGTCTCTTCCAATCACACAGCTGACTATAGCAGAGTCTCCTCCCAATCACACAGCTGACTATAGCAGAGTCTCCTCCCATCACACAGCTGACTATAGCAGAGTCTCCTCTCATCACACAGCTGACTATAGCAGAGCCTCCTCTCATCACAGCTGACTATAGCAGCATCTCTTCCCATCACACAGGTGACTATAGCAGAGTCTCTTCCCATCACACAGCTGACTATAGCAGCATCTCTTCCCATCACACAGCTGACTATAGCAGAGTCTCTTCCCATCACACAGCTGACTATAGCAGCATCTCTTCCCATCACACAGATGACTATAGCAGCGTCTCCTCTCATCACACATCTGACTATAGCAGTCTCCTCCCATCACACAGCTGACTATAGCATATTCTCCTCTCATCACACAGCTGACTATAGCAGAGTCTCCTCTCATCACACAGCTGACTACAGCAGTCTCCCTTCCCATCACACAGCTGACTACAGCAGTCTCCTCTCATCACACAGCTGACTACAGCAGTCTCCTCTCATCACACAGCTGACTATAGCAGAGTCTCCTCCCATTACACAGCTGACTATAGCAGAGTCTCTTCCAATCACACAGCTGACTATAGCAGCGTCTCTTCCAATCACACAGCTGACTATAGCAGAGTCTCCTCCCAATCACACAGCTGACTATAGCAGAGTCTCCTCCCATCACACAGCTGACTATAGCAGAGTCTCCTCCCATCACACAGCTGACTATAGCAGAGTCTCCTCCCAATGACACAGCTGACTATAGCAGAGTCTCCTCCCAATGACACAGCTGACTATAGCAGAGTCTCCTCCCATCACACAGCTGACTATAGCAGTCTCTTCCCATCACACAGCTGACTATAGCAGAGTCTCCTCTCATCACACAGCTGACTATAGCAGAGTCTCCTCCCATCACACAGCTGACTATAGCCGTCTCCTCCCATCACACAGCTGACTATAGCAGAGTCTCCTCTCATCACACAGCTGACTATAGCAGAGTCTCCTCCCATCACACAGATGACTATAGCAGAGTCTCCTCTCATCGCACAGCTGACTATAGCGGAGTCTCCTCCCATCACACAGCTGACTATAGCAGAGTCTCCTCCCATCACACAGCTGACTATAGCAGAGTCTCCTCTCATCACACATCTGACTATAGCAGTCTCCTCCCATCACACAGCTGACTATAGCATATTCTCCTCTCATCACACAGCTGACTATAGCAGAGTCTCCTCCCATCACACAGCTGACTATAGCAGTCTCTTCCCATCACACAGCTGACTATAGCAGAGTCTCTTTCCCATCACACAGCTGACTATAGCAGAGTCTCCTCCCATCACACAGCTGACTATAGCAGAGTCTCCTCTCATCACACATCTGACTATAGCAGTCTCCTCCCATCACACAGCTGACTATAGCAGAGTCTCCTCTCATCACACAGCTGACTATAGCAGAGTCTCCTCTCATCACACAGCTGACTATAGCAGTCTCTTCCCATCACACAGCTGACTATAGCAGAGTCTCTTTCCCATCACACAGCTGACTATAGCAGAGTCTCCTCCCATCACACAGCTGACTATAGCAGAGTCTCCTCTCATCACACATCTGACTATAGCAGTCTCCTCCCATCACACAGCTGACTATAGCAGAGTCTCCTCTCATCACACAGCTGACTATAGCAGAGTCTCCTCTCATCACACAGCTGACTATAGCAGAGTCTCCTCTCATCACACAGCTGACTATAGCAGAGTCTCCTCCCATCACACAGCTGACTATAGCAGAGTCTCCTCTCATCACACAGCTGACTATAGCAGAGTCTCCTCCCATCACACAGCTGACTATAGCAGAGTCTCCTCTCATCACACAGCTGACTATAGCAGAGTCTCCTCCCATCACACAGCTGACTATAGCCGTCTCCTCCCATCACACAGCTGACTATAGCAGAGTCTCCTCTCATCACACAGCTGACTATAGCAGAGTCTCCTCCCATCACACAGCTGACTATAGCAGAGTCTCCTCTCATCACACAGCTGACTATAGCAGAGCCTCCTCTCATCACACAGCTGACTATAGCAGCATCTCTTCCCATCACACAGCTGACTATAGCAGAGTCTCCTCCCATCACACAGCTGACTATAGCAGAGTCTCCTCCCATTACACAGCTGACTATAGCAGAGTCTCTTCCAATCACACAGCTGACTATAGCAGCGTCTCTTCCAATCACACAGCTGACTATAGCAGAGTCTCCTCCCAATCACACAGCTGACTATAGCAGAGTCTCCTCCCATCACACAGCTGACTATAGCAGAGTCTCCTCCCATCACACAGCTGACTATAGCAGAGTCTCCTCCCATTACACAGCTGACTATAGCAGAGTCTCCTCCCATCACACAGCTGACTATAGCAGTCTCCTCCCATCACACAGCTGACTATAGCAGAGTCTCCTCTCATCACACAGCTGACTATAGCAGAGTCTCCTCCCATCACACAGCTGACTATAGCAGAGTCTCCTCTCATCACACAGCTGACTATAGCAGAGCCTCCTCTCATCACAGCTGACTATAGCAGCATCTCTTCCCATCACACAGGTGACTATAGCAGAGTCTCTTCCCATCACACAGCTGACTATAGCAGCATCTCTTCCCATCACACAGCTGACTATAGCAGAGTCTCTTCCCATCACACAGCTGACTATAGCAGCATCTCTTCCCATCACACAGATGACTATAGCAGCGTCTCCTCTCATCACACATCTGACTATAGCAGTCTCCTCCCATCACACAGCTGACTATAGCATATTCTCCTCTCATCACACAGCTGACTACAGCAGTCTCCCTTCCCATCACACAGCTGACTACAGCAGTCTCCTCTCATCACACAGCTGACTACAGCAGTCTCCTCTCATCACACAGCTGACTATAGCAGAGTCTCCTCCCATTACACAGCTGACTATAGCAGAGTCTCTTCCAATCACACAGCTGACTATAGCAGCGTCTCTTCCAATCACACAGCTGACTATAGCAGAGTCTCCTCCCAATCACACAGCTGACTATAGCAGAGTCTCCTCCCATCACACAGCTGACTATAGCAGAGTCTCCTCCCATCACACAGCTGACTATAGCAGAGTCTCCTCCCATCACACAGCTGACTATAGCAGAGTCTCCTCCCATTACACAGCTGACTATAGCAGAGTCTCCTCCCATCACACAGCTGACTATAGCAGTCTCCTCCCATCACACAGCTGACTATAGCAGAGTCTCCTCTCATCACACAGCTGACTATAGCAGAGTCTCCTCCCATCACACAGCTGACTATAGCAGAGTCTCCTCTCATCACACAGCTGACTATAGCAGAGCCTCCTCTCATCACAGCTGACTATAGCAGCATCTCTTCCCATCACACAGGTGACTATAGCAGAGTCTCTTCCCATCACACAGCTGACTATAGCAGCATCTCTTCCCATCACACAGCTGACTATAGCAGAGTCTCTTCCCATCACACAGCTGACTATAGCAGCATCTCTTCCCATCACACAGATGACTATAGCAGCGTCTCCTCTCATCACACATCTGACTATAGCAGTCTCCTCCCATCACACAGCTGACTATAGCATATTCTCCTCTCATCACACAGCTGACTATAGCAGAGTCTCCTCTCATCACACAGCTGACTACAGCAGTCTCCCTTCCCATCACACAGCTGACTACAGCAGTCTCCTCTCATCACACAGCTGACTACAGCAGTCTCCTCTCATCACACAGCTGACTATAGCAGAGTCTCCTCCCATTACACAGCTGACTATAGCAGAGTCTCTTCCAATCACACAGCTGACTATAGCAGCGTCTCTTCCAATCACACAGCTGACTATAGCAGAGTCTCCTCCCAATCACACAGCTGACTATAGCAGAGTCTCCTCCCATCACACAGCTGACTATAGCAGAGTCTCCTCCCATCACACAGCTGACTATAGCAGAGTCTCCTCCCAATCACACAGCTGACTATAGCAGAGTCTCCTCCCATCACACAGCTGACTATAGCAGAGTCTCCTCCCATCACACAGCTGACTATAGCAGAGTCTCCTCCCATTACACAGCTGACTATAGCAGAGTCTCTTCCAATCACACAGCTGACTACAGCAGTCTCTTCCCATCACACAGCTGACTATAGCAGCGTCTCTTCCAATCACACAGCTGACTATAGCAGAGTCTCTTCCAATCACACAGCTGACTATAGCAGAGTCTCCTCCCAATCACACAGCTGACTATAGCAGAGTCTCCTCCCATCACACAGCTGACTATAGCAGAGTCTCCTCTCATCACACAGCTGACTATAGCAGAGCCTCCTCTCATCACAGCTGACTATAGCAGCATCTCTTCCCATCACACAGGTGACTATAGCAGAGTCTCTTCCCATCACACAGCTGACTATAGCAGCATCTCTTCCCATCACACAGCTGACTATAGCAGAGTCTCTTCCCATCACACAGCTGACTATAGCAGCATCTCTTCCCATCACACAGATGACTATAGCAGCGTCTCCTCTCATCACACATCTGACTATAGCAGTCTCCTCCCATCACACAGCTGACTATAGCATATTCTCCTCTCATCACACAGCTGACTATAGCAGAGTCTCCTCTCATCACACAGCTGACTACAGCAGTCTCCCTTCCCATCACACAGCTGACTACAGCAGTCTCCTCTCATCACACAGCTGACTACAGCAGTCTCCTCTCATCACACAGCTGACTATAGCAGAGTCTCCTCCCATTACACAGCTGACTATAGCAGAGTCTCTTCCAATCACACAGCTGACTATAGCAGCGTCTCTTCCAATCACACAGCTGACTATAGCAGAGTCTCCTCCCAATCACACAGCTGACTATAGCAGAGTCTCCTCCCATCACACAGCTGACTATAGCAGAGTCTCCTCCCATCACACAGCTGACTATAGCAGAGTCTCCTCCCAATCACACAGCTGACTATAGCAGAGTCTCCTCCCATCACACAGCTGACTATAGCAGAGTCTCCTCCCATCACACAGCTGACTATAGCAGAGTCTCCTCCCATTACACAGCTGACTATAGCAGAGTCTCTTCCAATCACACAGCTGACTACAGCAGTCTCTTCCCATCACACAGCTGACTATAGCAGCGTCTCTTCCAATCACACAGCTGACTATAGCAGAGTCTCTTCCAATCACACAGCTGACTATAGCAGAGTCTCCTCCCAATCACACAGCTGACTATAGCAGAGTCTCCTCCCATCACACAGCTGACTATAGCAGTCTCCTCCCATCACACAGCTGATTATAGCAGAGTCTCCTCCAATCACACAGCTGACTATAGCAGTCTCCTCCCATCACACAGCTGACTATAGCAGTCATCAGAGAATGTCTAAGTGGCTCAGTTCATTGGTGTTTGAAGTCATTTGTATAAAGGGTAAACAGAAAAGGTGCCAGGACCGTCCCCCGCGCCACCTCCGTGTTGGTACATATCGGATCTGATACAGCCAGGTCCAGCCTTACCAACGCTGTTCTATTTGTCAGGTAGTTCACAATCCATTTGGCTTCATGTGGGTTTACGTTAATGTCCTTTAGCTTTTGGGCCTGCAGGTGGGGTTGTATGGTATTGAAAGCACTGGAGAAGTCAAAGAACATTGTTGTCACCACAGCCAGGCTTCTCCGGGTGTGGAGGAGGTAGGGCATCTTCAACACCAGTTTTTGGGCATCTAGGCACATTGCAAGGATCCAGATAGGCTGCCACCTCGACTCTTTATAAAAAGGTTTTCATGACTTGTGTGAAGTCTTTCAGTGCAGTCCCTCCTGCTTTCTTTGAAATGGGTACTATGCAGGATGTTTAGTAGGAATATCTATGAGGATTAGGGACAAGTTGAAAACATACTGCAGTCTTGACAGCCTGTTGATTAGCACACACCTTGAATCCTCTGGCTTTCACCCCATCAGGTCCTACTGACAGCCTGTTGATTAGCACACACCTTGAGTCCTCTGGCTTTCACCCCATCAGGTCCTACTGACAGCCTATTGATTAGCACACACCTTGAGTACTCTAGCTTTCACCCCATCAGGTCCTACTGACAGCCTGTTGATTAGCACACACCTTGAGTCCTCTGGCTTTCACCCCATCAGGTCCTACCGACTTCCTGGGATTGATCGTCTTCAGCAGCTTCACCAAATGTTCCTCCCAGATGCTCATGTTCTCAGTGCTTCCCAGATCCCCAGAGTCCAGCACCTCCCCAATCTGCTGTTGCTCTGCTGAGAAACTGGTTCAACTCTGTGGCTCTGTCCCTTCCCTCATCACTCTGTAGACGTCTCCTGGTGCTGTAGCTGTCATCTTCTTCATACCATCCCAGACATCCTTCATGTTTTTCTCTTGCAGTTTTCTAATTTCAGTTTGTATTTAGTGTCTTTCCTGATCAGCCCTTTAACCTCGTTCTGTACTACTGTCAACTAATCTCTATTTCCACTATGTAAACCCTCCTTCCTGATCAGCCCTTTAATCTCGTTCTGTACTACTGTCAACTAATCTCTATTTCCACTATGTAAACCCTCCTTCCTGTTCAGCCCTTTAATCTCGTTCTGTACTACTGTCAACTAATCTCTATTTCCACTATGTAAACCCTCCTTCCTGTTCAGCCCTTTAATCTCGTTCTGTACTACTGTCAACTAATCTCTATTTCCACTATGTAAACCCTCCTTCCTGTTCAGCCCTTTAATCTCGTTCTGTACTACTGTCAACTAATCTCTATTTCCACTATGTAAACCCTCCTTCCTGTTCAGTGCCTCCGTGATTTATGTTATGACACATGGCTTATTATTTGCATAACATTTCACAGCTTGACACCACATTGTCAGTACAGGAGTTCACATAGTCCGTTACACATTCAGAAAAAACAATCAGATTCCAATCTGTACCTGCCAAGCAGCTCTGCAGATCCTCCTCCCAGTCATCTATAAATAGATTCCAATCTGTACCTGCCAAGCAGCTCTGCAGATCCTCCTCCTAGTCATCTATAAATAGATTCCAATCTGTACCTGCCAAGCAGCTCTGCAGATCCTCCTCCCAGTCATCTATAAATAGATTCCAATCTGTACCTGCCAAGCAGCTCTGCAGATCCTCCTCCTAGTCATCTATAAATAGATTCCAATCTGTACTTGCCAAGCAGCTCTGCAGATCCTCCTCCTAGTCATCTATAAATAGATTCCAATCTGTACTTGCCAAGCAGCTCTGCAGTGACTCTCCAGTGTCGGGTGTCCATTCGTGAATCACCGCCTAAGTAAAGCATTGCCTCTGGACCAGTGGGTGGTATTCTGGTAGCAGCTGGACAAGTGGGCGGTATTCTGGTAGCAGCTGGATCAGTGGGCGGTATTCTGGTAGCAGCTGGACCAGTGGGCGGTATTCTGGTAGCAGCTGGACCAGTGGGCGGTATTCTGGTAGCAGCTGGACCAGTGGGTGGTATTCTGGTAGCAGCTGGTGGTATTCTGGTAGCAGCTGGACCAGTGGGCGGTATTCTGGTAGCAGCTGGACCAGTGGGTGGTATTCTGGTAGCAGCTGGTGGTATTCTGGTAGCAGCTGGACCAGTGGGCGGTAATCTGGTAGCAGCTGGACCAGTGGGTGGTATTCTGGTAGCAGCTGGTGGTATCCTGGTAGCAGCTGGACCAGTGGGTGGTATCCTGGTAGCAGCTGGACCAGTGGGTGGTATCCTGGTAGCAGCTGGACCAGTGGGCGGTATTCTGGTAGCAGCTGGACCAGTGGGCGGTATTCTGGTAGCAGCTGGACCAGTGGGTGGTATTCTGGTAGCAGATGGTGGTATTCTGGTAGAAGCTGGACCAGTGGGCGGTATTCTGGTAGCAGCTGGACCAGTGGGCGGTATTCTGGTAGCAGCTGGTGGTATTCTGGTAGCAGCTGGACCAGTGGGCGGTATTCTGGTAGCAGCTGGTGGTATCCTGGTAGAAGCTGGACCAGTGGGTGGGATTCTGGTAGCAGCTGGACCAGTGGGTGGGATTCTGGTAGCAGCTGGATGAGGTTGTGGTCAGATTGTTCCAGTGGAGGCAGAGCAGTCGAGCATTAGGTATCATTCACATTGGCATAGAGAAGGTCAATGGTCTTGTCCAGGTGATTTGGAACTTTAACATACTGTATGATGGTAGGAAGTGTCGCGGACAGAGATAACAGCCGACTCGGGTGATCGATTGAGTACGCCTGTGGTGACTTTGTGGATAGTGTCTGTGGCTAGTTCAGCGTTCACAGACAGCGGGATGTAGACAACAAATCACTATCACGCTATGGAACTCCCTAGGTAAATAGTAGGTTTGGCAGCCTACCGCTAACAGCTCCGCATGGAGGGAACAAACCCTCTCCTTCACTGGGACATGGTGTGACACCATTGATTGTTCATACAGGCAGACGCCTCATCCCTACTTTTCCCTTCTGAGCTCCTGTCAGCTCTGATGATGGTGAAACAATCATGTTCCGCCTCCGTTAGCCAGGTTTCCGTAAAGTATAGTATACTTGTTTGCCGATGTAATCTCATACGTGAAGTTGTTGCTGATCAAATCAAATTGTATTCGTCACGTGCCAAATACAACAGACCTTACAGTGAAATGCTGAATACGGGGCCTCCCGGGTGGCGCAGTGGTCTAGGGCACTGCATCGCAGCGTTAGCTGTGCCACCAGAGACTCTGGGTTCGCGCCCAGGCTCTGTCGCAGTCGGCCCGCAACCGGGAGGTCCGTGGGGCCTAGCGTCATCCGGGTTAGGGAGGGTTTGGCCGGTAGGGATATCCTTGTCTCATCGCGCACCAGCGACTCCTTTGGCGGGCCGGGCGCAGTGCGAGCTAACCAAAGTAGCCAGGTGCACGGTGTTTCCTTGGTGCGGCTGGCTTCCGGGTTGGATGCAGCGTCTTGGTTGGGTTGTGTTTTGGAGGACGCATGGCTTTCGACCTGTAGTAGACCTCACCATGAAATGCTGAATACAACAGGTGTATTAGACCTTACAGTGAAATGCTGAATACAACAGGTGTAGTAGACCTCACAGTGAAATGCTGAATACAACAGGTGTAGTAGACCTCACAGTGAAATGCTGAATACAACAGGTGTAGTAGACCTCACAGTGAAATGCTGAATACAACAGGTGTAGTAGACCTCACAGTGAAATGCTGAATACAACAGGTGTAGTAGACCTTACAGTGAAATGCTGAATACAACAGGTGTAGTAGACCTCACAGTGAAATGCTGAATACAACAGGTGTAGTAGACCTTACAGTGAAATGCTGAATACAACAGGTGTAGTAGACCTTACAGTGAAATGCTGAATACAACAGGTGTGGTAGACCTTACAGTGAAATGCTGAATACAACAGGTGTAGTAGACCTTACAGTGAAATGCTGAATACAACAGGTGTAGTAGACCTTACAGTGAAATGCTTACTTACAAGCCCTTAACCAACAATGCAGTTAAGAAAATACTTATTTTTTTGTAAGAGGTAAGAATAACAAATAATTAAAGAGCAGCAGTAAATGACAATAGCAAGGCTATATACAAGGGGTACTGGTACGGAGTCAATGTCGAGGCTATATACAGGGGTACTGTATGTAGTGGGGCTACGATACTGTTTCCTCTTGGGGGGGGCAGCTCTAGATGTAGCCATCATTGGCCTACACCACAGACATCATTGGCCTACACCACAGACATCATTGGCCTACACCACAGACATAATTGGCCTATACCACAGACATCATTGGCCTATACCACAGACATCACTGCTCTGTACCTGCAAACATCATCATGTGCTGTAAGTTGCCCCTGATCTTGTGTCTGCGTCCCAGGTTGAGCAGGAAGGAGAGGGGGTAGATGTTGGAGGCACGGCCTATGAAGATGGCCAGCTGACGGACGGGACAGTGTTGAGGAAAGAAGTCGGTATACATAAAGGACATAAACTCTGCCACAATGTGAAGAACACCCCACAGCCCTGTTTACCTTGAACTATCACCACTGACAGAACTATCAACTCTTAAAGGGGAATGGAAACACTATCCACTCTTAAAGGGGATGAGACCATCCTGTTACAATGGTAAGTATAAGGTCATACTGAAAACTAGCTCCCATGATGCAATTCCTTTGGCTTCCACAGGGTGTCAGCAGTCTATGTTCAAGGTTTCAGGCTTGTAGCTTCAAAAACGAATAAGAAACATCAGTTTTAGTACAGGAACACGGTCTTGGAAATTCGTGTTGGCGTGCGCCATGAAGACAGGACCTGCTAAAATCAGTTTCCGTAAGAAATATTATAGTTTGATTACATTTTAGAGTATCTGAGGATTAAATAGAAACATATTTTGACTTGTTGAAACAAAGTTTATGGGTAGATTTTTTGATTCCTTTCTCTGAATGTTGAACGAGTGGATTACTCAAATCGATGGCGCCAACTAAACAGACTTATTGGGATATAAAGAAGGATTTTATCTAACAAAACGACACTGCATGTTATAGCTGGGACCCTTTGGATGACAAATCAGAGGAAGATATTCAAAAAGTGAATATTTAATCGCTATTTGTGAATTTATAAAACCTGTGCCGGGGGAAAAAATATTTGATGTGGGGCGCCGTCCTCAAACAAACGCATGGCATGCATTCGCTGTAAAGCCTACTGTAAATCAGACAGTGCAGTTAGATTAACAAGAATTTAAGCCTTTAACTGATATGAGACACTTCAATGTACCTAAATGTTTAATATCCATAATTGTTATGATTATTTGTTTGAATTGTTACTAGGTAGTCACTCTGTAGCCCTGTTACTAGGTAGTCACTCTGTAGCCCTGTTACTAGGTAGTCACTCTGTAGCCCTGTTACTAGGTAGTCACTCTGTAGCCCTGTTACTAGGTAGCCACTCTGTAGCCCTTGTCATGACTGTCCTGATCAGGTCAGGTTACAGGAGACCACAACCCTACAGATTATCTCTCAAAGCCAACAGAGGAGGAGAGATCTAGGGGTCTGAAGATGTGGGGGTTTTATGACCCCTCACGCCCCTGGTAAATCTTAGGCCACAGACAAATTCCTTTGTCTTGTTACTATGGAGAACCAGCCTCAGAACATTAAACAGGAACTAAAGGGACTTTGGAACAATGGTTTTTGTCAGCCACAATGGTGGTCATGACGATAGATGGAATATGAAAATGTATGTCATTTTTGTTTTGTTATTAAAGGTTAATAGATGACGTTATTACGAAAACATTGTAATGTGAAGGGTTTTCCTAGTATATGTTTGATGTTTATACATTGTATGGAAAATATCCAAATCAAAGAGAATGTTTTGGGGAAGATGAAATGTTAAGTTAGTTGTCTAAAATTGGATTTGAAGACCAGACCTCGCTGTAAGAACCTGAGAGATCAGAATCAATCATCACAGTCTTAGCCAAGATATATTATCGAAGAGAATGTGTAAAATTCTAAATGCGTAGTCTTTGATAGCAAGCTGAAGGAGTTGTTCAATGTCTGCCATGAGCCTGGATGTCGAGCAGGTGTCATCAGTTCAACCCTGAAAATAAATGGTTTTGCCATCACCAAGGAGACAGTGTGTTGTGGGCCACAGGAGGAAGTGGGAAGGTTGTTAGCAGGGAATCTGTTGGTGCCATCAGCGGTCTTCCTTACTGGCTGCTCATGAGCAGTGACCTGTGACCCATTGCCAAAGGTGTGAGGAAACAGCTGGTGGCCATCGGAAAGCCAGAGGTACTGTCATATATTTTATAGTAAAATCAGAACTGATTATGATGATTCCAGTCAGTGATACAGGAGTCGTGTGTAGAGATGACAGCAGGCGACAACACAGGAGAGACAGACAGCAGGCTGTTCTCCAAGGCTGCCAGGAGTTCTCCAAGGCTGCCAGGAGTTCTCCAAGGCTGCCAGGAGTTCTCCAAGGCTGCCAGGAGTTCTCCAAGGCTGCCAGGGCGTTTGTGGTGAAACCCATCAAGGAGGATAAGACATGGTGTTTCCGGTCTGAGCTCCTACACAGCATCGTTGACCGTTGTGCCACTGGGAAGTCTATAATGATTTGTGTAGCTTCTATCTGGCCATCCCAGCAGACTCTCCTGAGTGCTCAGAGAGAAAGAGTGACGGTCAGTTTGGGGGAACGGAAATGGAGAAGGAGCAGGCCATTCAACAGCGAATTCAAAGATACACCCATTCATAAAGGGAATCAGAGTGGAATTGTTTTCCTACAGATTTTTATTTTTTATTTAACCTGTTTAAACTGACTTGCTACCTTGTCCCAGACCTGCTGTTTCGACTTTCTCTCTCCTGGACCAACTTGGAAAAACACCTTAATAACTCTGTAATTGACTATGTATTTTATAATCATGTTTCTATGGTCTGTTTCCACTACCATGTAGCCAGGTCGCTTTGGATGAAGGCGTCTGCTAAATGGCATATATTATTAAAGTCTACTTTGACTCTGCCAACTAGCTGCCCATTCCACTAGATGGCAGCCAAAGCTAGTTGAAATCACTACTCTGCCAACTAGCTGTCCAGTGTAGTGACCATTCCTTTCCACTAGATGGCAACCAAAGCTAGTTGAAGTCACTACTCTAGCGACAGCGACACGGGGTTACTGCTCGTTGAAAGTAGTTTAATCTTCAAAGCAAGTTTATCTGGTTACGCTTGAACCTGTTGTTATAGTGGACAAGCTAACTAGTACTATTTTTACATAAGAAGCAGGTATTCGGTCTATGTCTTCAGGCTACATTTACTAAATTAACTGGTTTCATTCAAACTCAAACCCTATGTAGATGCCACTTGCTTCTGGGTATGTTGCATTATGGAAGAGACGACACACGCAGGGATGAGACGCCGTACATCTCGTCCCATTCTCCCATGTGCCCACAGGGATGGGACACCTCGTCCCATTCTCCCATGTGCCCACAGGGATGGGACACCTCGTCCCATTCTCCCATGTGCCCACAGGGATGAGACACCTCGTCTAATTGTCCCTTGTGCCCACAGGGATGAGATGCCGTACACCTCGTCCAACAGGGTGAACTGGTGATAAGCTGCCAGCCTGTATGCTCTGCAAACAAAACCATAAGAAAATTAGTCTGATACTGAAACTAAATGTGTGTAACCTTTATTTAACTAGGCAAGTCAGTAAAGAACAAATTCTTGTTTACAATGACAGCCTACCTTGGGAACAGTGGGTTAACTGCCTTGTTCAGGGACAGATTTACCGGTTACCGGCCCAACGCTCTAACCACTAGGCTACCTACTCTAACCACTAGACTACCTGCTGGTTACTGGCCCAATGCTCTAACCACTAGGCTTCCTGCTGGTTACTGGCCCAATGCTCTAACCACTAGGCTACCTGCTCTAACCCCTAGGCTACCTGCTCTAACCACTAGGCTACCTGCTGGTTACCGGCCCAACGCTCTAACCACTAGGCTACCTGCTGGTTACCGGCCCAACGCTCTAACCACTAGGCTACCTGCTGGTTACCGGCCCAACGCTCTAACCACTAGGCTACCTGCTGGTTACCGGCCCAACGCTCTAACCACTAGGCTACCTGCTGGTTACCGGCACAATGCTCTAACCACTAGGCTACCTGCTCTAACCACTAGGCTACCTGCTCTAACCACTAGGCTACCTGCTCTAACCACTAGGCTACCTGCTGGTTACTGGCCCAATGCTCTAACCACTAGGCTCCCTGCTCTAACCACTAGGCTACCGGCTGGTTACTGGCCCAACGCTCTAACCACTAGGCTACCTGCTCTAACCACTAGGCTCCCTGCTCTAACCACTAGGCTACCGGCTGGTTACCGGCCCAACGCTCTAACCACTAGGCTACCTGCTGGTTACCGGCCCAACGCTCTAACCACTAGGCTACCTGCTGGTTACCGGCCCAACGCTCTAACCACTAGGCTACCTGCTGGTTACCGGCCCAACGCTCTAACCACTAGGCTACCTGCTGGTTACCGGCCCAACGCTCTAACCACTAGGCTACCTGCTGGTTACCGGCCCAACGCTCTAACCACTAGGCTACCTGCTGGTTACCGGCCCAACGCTCTAACCACTAGGCTACCTGAGGTTACCGGCCCAACGCTCTAACCACTAGGCTACCTGCTGGTTACCGGCCCAACGCTCTAACCACTAGGCTACCTGCTGGTTACCGGCCCAACGCTCTAACCACTAGGCTACCTGCTGGTTACCGGCCCAACGCTCTAACCACTAGGCTACCTGCTGGTTACCGGCCCAACGCTCTAACCACTAGGCTACCTGCTGGTTACCGGCCCAACGCTCTAACCACTAGGCTACCTGCTGGTTACCGGCCCAACGCTCTAACCACTAGGCTACCTGCTGGTTACCGGCCCAACGCTCTAACCACTAGGCTACCTGCTGGTTACCGGCCCAACGCTCTAACCACTAGGCTACCTGCTGGTTACCGGCCCAACGCTCTAACCACTAGGCTACCTGCTGGTTACCGGCCCAACGCTCTAACCACTAGGCTACCTGCTGGTTACCGGCCCAACGCTCTAACCACTAGGCTACCTGCTGGTTACCGGCCCAACGCTCTAACCACTAGGCTACCTGCTGGTTACCGGCCCAACGCTCTAACCACTAGGCTACCTGCTGGTTACCGGCCCAACGCTCTAACCACTAGGCTACCTGCTGGTTACCGGCCCAACGCTCTAACCACTAGGCTACCTGCTGGTTACCGGCCCAACGCTCTAACCACTAGGCTACCTGCTGGTTACCGGCCCAACGCTCTAACCACTAGGCTACCTGCTGGTTACCGGCCCAACGCTCTAACCACTAGGCTACCTGCTGGTTACCGGCCCAACGCTCTAACCACTAGGCTACCTGCTGGTTACCGGCCCAACGCTCTAACCACTAGGCTACCTGCTGGTTACCGGCCCAACGCTCTAACCACTAGGCTACCTGCTGGTTACCGGCCCAACGCTCTAACCACTAGGCTACCTGCTGGTTACCGGCCCAACGCTCTAACCACTAGGCTACCTGCTGGTTTCCGGCCCAACGCTCTAACCACTAGGCTACCTGCTGGTTACCGGCCCAACGCTCTAACCACTAGGCTACCTGCTGGTTACCGGCCCAACGCTCTAACCACTAGGCTACCTGCTGGTTACCGGCCCAACGCTCTAACCACTAGGCTACCTGCTGGTTACCGGCCCAACGCTCTAACCACTAGGCTAACTACCGCCCCAAATCAATGTATTTATAATGAGCACGCCCCATTATGAGACTTCATAAATCATGATCCTGTCTGCGATTCCAACTCTGATCGTCTAATCTAAAGGTGAATGCATTACCATCGCAACTACCAGCGCTGGTGATAAACATCGTTATAGGAAACTGACATATCAGGCTCCTACCCACTACTGCTATTAGCTTTAAACAATTTATAATCAAGCAACACTTCAATTATTTAACTGGCCTATCTGCTGCTGACTGGTCAGTAACTCTTCTGACAGGAAGTCCTTCATAAGGATTAGTGACACGTCCAATACATCACCATCTAGACAGACTGACAGGATGTAATACATCACCATCCAGACAGACTGACAGGATGTAATACATCACCATCCAGACAGACTGACAGGATGTAATACATCACCATCCAGACAGACAGGATGTAATACATCACCATCCAGACAGACTGACAGGAACCTCTGACCTGGATGTAATACATCACCATCCAGACATACAGACTGACAAGACGTTACCTGGCAGCACAACGGCTTCAGTAGGTTTATTGAAGCAACAATGCCAATATGACAATTTACAGTTAGTTGGTTGGCATTCTAAATCACAGTGTTTCCATTCCCCTTTGTCTCTTTTAAAGAGCAGCATCCTTTGCTGTCCCAGCATGCACGGGTGTTATTTATCCTCTCTGAGCTGGCTGTGGTGTGGTGGTGCGTTAGAGGTAAACAAAGCTAAACACAAGAAGGGAGGATAGAAAACACAGTCAGGGGATTTAAAGGGCTTTGGAGGTCAGGATACATCCAGATGAAGCCTAGTCAGGAGGAGGGGACAGAGCAGGACTAAAACACTGGCTAGCCAGGCAGATTAGAACCACTTTGACCCAAACAGAAACAATGGAAATGTATCAACGCATTAAGCAAAAAATACAATATATATTGTGGAAGTATTGTGGAAGTATCAGGGAAGCTTTGAGGAGCAGTTATACTGGTTGTCTGAGAAGTGTATCAATGTAAACAGTCTTGGACAACAAACAGTATAACTGATCAAAGCTTCCCTGATACTTCCACAATATCTGGCTATTGCATTATTTGCTTCAGAGCTGTCTGTAAAGCAGCTCTCTGTTAGCGTTACCTAGACTGACCGTGTGGAAGCAGCAGGGAGGTCACTGTTACCTAGACTGACCGTGTGGAAGCAGCAGGGAGGTCACTGTTACCTAGACTGACCGTATGGAAGCAGCAGGGAGGTCACTGTTACCTAGACTGACCGTGTGGAAGCAGCAGGGAGGTCACTGTTACCTAGACTGACCGTGTGGAAGCAGCAGGGAGGTCACTGTTACCTAGACTGACCGTATGGAAGCAGCAGGGAGTTCACTGTTACCTAGACTGACCGTGTGGAAGCAGCAGGGAGGTCACTGTTACCTCGACTGACCGTGTGGAAGCAGCAGGGAGGTCACTGTTACCTAGACTGACCGTGTGGAAGCAGCAGGGAGGTCACTGTTACCTAGACTGACCCTATGGAAGCAGCAGGGAGGTCACTGTTACCTAGACTGACCGTATGGAAGCAGCAGGGAAGTCAATGTTACCTAGACTGACCGTATGGAAGCAGCAGGGAGTTCACTGTTACCTAGACTGACCGTGTGGAAGCAGCAGGGAGGAGGTGCTGGAGTTATAGACTAGTCACTGTTCAGGGTTAAAGGATACGAAGGCCCCGGCGATGAAGATGGGGCTGAATACATGGTTCTGGAAGGTGAACAGAGCCAGGCCCATGTAGGAGAAGATGAAGTTCTCTGCTAGGAAGTGAAGGACCTCAAACAGCTGAAACGCAGAGAGATTCATTCATTACATACTCACACACACATCCAAGTCAACAAAGCTGAGAAGGCTAATCTTTATGTTTAATCCCTTTTATATTCTGAGGGTTCTCCTCAACCAGGTAGCTTTAAAAGGATGCCAGTCAGTCAGTTAAAACCAGGCCTAGCAAACAGAAACATAGAACTTCCTCACACTCTTGTGAGTAGGGGAATGTGGTAAGATGGGTCACTCATAATATCAGAGAACCAGGGTTAAGCAAGAAACCTTAAGTTATCTTTCAATTATTAGTTTAGACAATCTCACAGTGGGGTATGGCCAGAGGCCCTCCGAAGCCAGACAGTCCAAACGTATCAACCCTCAGAGGCCCCGACACTGAGGACGTGCCAATGAAGGTACAGGGACGTCTGGTCAGTAGGACCTCAAAAGTATGAGAGGATGCCAAACAAGCCGCATCGCAAATCTCCTGCAAGGAGATGCCCTTGAACATTGCCTAAGATGTAGCCATGGAGTGAGCCCTGCTTATAACCCCTTGCTGTTATAGGCAAATATTATAGCATCCACAATCTAATGTGATAACTGTTGATGAGAAAGGGGCCTCTCCTTGCAGGGAGGCGCCCAGGACACGAAAAATTGGTCACTCGTCTGCAAAGCTCAACGCGCGTACTGGACACAAACAATGGAGATGCTCCGCTACCACAGAATCAAATCAGATGTTATTGGTCACATACACCTGTTCAGCAGATGTTATTGGTCACATACACCTGTTCAGCAGATGTTATTGGTCACATACACCTGTTCAGCAGATGTTATTGCGGGTGTAGCGAAATGCTTGTGTTTCTTGCTCCAACAGTGCAGTAATATCTAACAGGTAATATCTAACAGGTAATATCTAACAGGTCGTATCTAACAGGTCATATCTAACAGGTCATATCTAACAGGTCATATCTAACAGGTCATATCTAACAGGTCATATCTAACAGGTCATATCTAACAGGTCATATCTAACAGGTCATATCTAACAGGTCATATCTAACAGGTCATATCTAACAGGTCATATCTAACAGGTCATATCTAACAAAAGGCACAAATCTAAAGTAAAGAATTAAGAATATATAAATATTTGGACGAACAACGTCGGAGCGGCAGAGACTAAAATACAACTGTATATATATATACAGTTGAAGACGGAAGTTTACATAAACTGAGTTAAAATGTATTTGGCTAAGGTGTTTCACAATTCCTGACATTTAATCCTAGTAAAAATTCCCTGTCTTTGGTCAGTTAGGATCACCACTTTAATTTTAAGAATGTGAAATGTCAGAATAATAGAAGAGAGAATGATTTATTTCAACTTTTATTTCTTTCATCACATTCCCAGTGGGTCAGAAGTTAACATACACTCAATTAGTATTTGGTAGCATTGCCTTTTAAATTGGTTAACTTGGGTCAAACATTTTGGGTAGCCTTCCACAAGTTGGGTGAATTTTGCTCCTGACAGAGCTGGTGTAACTGAGTCAGGTTTGTAGACCTCCTTGCTCGCACATGCTTTTTCAGTTCTGCCCCCACAAATGTTCTATAGGATTGAGGTCAGGGCTTTGTTATGGGCACTCCAATACATTGACTTTGTTGTCCTTAAGTCCTTTGCCACAACTTTGGAAGTATGCTTGGGGTCATTGTCCATTTGGAAGACCCATTTGTGACCAAGCTTTAACTTCCTGATGTCTTGAGATGTTGCTTCAATATATCCACATCCTTTTCCTGCCTCATGATGCCATCCATTCTGTGAAGTGCACCAATCCCTCCTGCAGCAAAGCACCCCCACAACATGATGCTGCCACCCCCGTGCTTCACGGTTGGGATGGTGTTCTTCGACTTGCAAGCCTCCCCCTTTTTCCTCCAAACATAACGATGGTCATTATGGCCAAACAGTTCTATTTTTGTTTCATCAGACCAGAGGATATTTCTCCAAAAAAGTATGATCTTTGTCCCCATGTGCAGTTGCAAACCGTAGTCTGGCTTTTTTATGGCGGTTTTGGAGCAGTGGCCTCTTCCTTGCTGAGCGGCCTTTCAGGTTATGTCGATATAGGACTCATTTGACTGTGGATATAGATACTTTTGTACCCGTTTCCTCCAGCATCTTCACATGGTCCTTTGCTGTTGTTCTGGGTCCTTTGCTGTATGTTCATCTCTAGGAGACAGAACGCATCTCCTTCCTGAGCATTATGACGGCTGCGTGGTCCCATGGTGTTTATACTTGCGTACTATTGTTTGTACAGATGAACGTGGTACCTTCAGGCGTTTGGAAATTGCCCCCAAGGTCTACAATTATTTTTCTGAGGTCTTGGCTGATTTCTTTTGATTTTCCCATCATGTCAAGCAGAGGCACTGAGTTTGAAGGTAGGCCTTGAAATACATCCACAGGTACACCTCCAATTGACTCAAATGATGTCAATTAGCCTATCAGAAGCTTCTAAAGCCATCATTTTCTGGAATTTTCCAAGCTGTTTAAAGGCACAGTCAACTTAGTGTATGTAAACTTCTGACCCACTGGAATTGTGATACAGTGAATTATAAGTGAAATAATCTGTCTGTAAACAATTGTTGGAAAAATGACTTAGGACATCTACTTTGTGCATGACACAACTAACTTGCCAAAAGTATAGTTTGTTAAGACATTTGTGGAGTGGTTGAAAAACTAGTTTTAATGACTGAAAAATGACTGATGTGGTGTACTCCTCAACGCCTCAACGCCATCAGAGGAATCCCGGAACATATTCCAGTCTGGGAACACGTAAACATAAGTCTTCTTCTCCGGCGCCATCTTAGTAATCGTACTACTGTTGTGTTGCCTACAAACTTAATGATGGTGTTGGAGTCGTGTTTGGCCATGCAGTCGTGGGTGAACAGGAAGTACAGGAGGGGACTGAGCATGCACCCCTGAGGGGCCCCAGTGTTGAGGATCAGCGTGGCAGATGTGTTGTTGCCTACCCTTAACATCTGGGGGCGGCCCGTCAGGATGTCCAGGATCCAGTTGCACAAGCTTAATGATGAGCTTGGAGGGAACTATGGTGTTGAATGCTGAGCTATAGTCAATGAACAGCATTCTTACATAGGTATTCCTCTTGTACAGGGCAGTGTGCAGTGTGGTGGCGATTGCATCATCTGTGGATCTATTGCGGCGGTAAGCAAATTGAAGTGGGTCTAGGGTGTCAGGTAGGGGGGGGAAGTTATATGATCCTTGACTTGTCTCTCAAAGCACTTCATAATTACAGAAGTGAGTGCTACAGGGCGATAGTCATTTAGTTCAGTTGTCTTTACCTTCTTGGGAACAGGAACAATGGTGGACATGTTGAAGCATGTGGGGACTGCAGACTGGGATAGGGAGAGATTGAATTTGTCCGTAAACACTCCAGCCAGCTGGTCAGTGCATGCTCTGAGGACACGGCTGGGGATGCCGTCTAGGCCGGCAGCCTTGCGTGGGTTAACACACTTTTTCCCCCTCACTCGGACGATGGGCAGTACGAGGCTTAGAGCAGAATAAGTTTTTCACAACTTGGGGATGGAGTCCCCAGTCTGAGTGGCCTTTAACAGCTTATTGGACCATCTGTCCCAGTGCAGTTGGCTCTTTACAGCTTATTGGACCATCTGTCCCCAGTGCAGTTGGCTCTTTACAGCTTATTGGACCATCTGTCCCAGTGCAGTTGGCTCTTTACAGCTTATTGGACCATCTGTCCCAGTGCAGTTGGCTCTTTACAGCTTATTGGACCATCTGTCCCTAGTGCAGTTGGCTCTTTACAGCTTATTGGACCATCTGTCCCAGTGCAGTTGGCTCTTTACAGCTTATTGGACCATCTGTCCCCAGTGTAGTTGGCTCTTTACAGCTTATTGGACCATCTGGCCCAGTGTAGTTGGCTCTTTACAGCTTATTGGACCATCTGTCCCAGTGCAGTTGGCTCTTTACAGCTTATTGGACCATCTGTCCCCAGTGTAGTTGGCTCTTTACAGCTTATTGGACCATCTGTCCCCAGTGTAGTTGGCTCTTTACAGCTTATTGGACCATCTGGCCCAGTGTAGTTGGCTCTTTACAGCTTATTGGACCATCTGTCCCAGTGCAGTTGGCTCTTTACAGCTTATTGGACCATCTGTCCCAGTGCAGTTGGCTCTTTACAGCTTATTGGACCATCTATGAAAGGATCCAGGAACCCAAGTGATCAGGGTGGATCCTATCCTATAAAACAAGCTGTTTCCAGAAGGTATCAATATTGTCAATAAATGTTAAACCCACAGAGCTGCAATAGTTTTGTTACGGAGGGATAAAAAAAACCTTGGGTTGTGCCGTGGCGGAGATCTTTGTGGGCTATACTCGGCCTCGTCTCAGCATGGTAGGTTGGTGGTTGAAGATATCCCTCTAGTGGTGTGGGGGCTGTCCTTTGGCAAAGTGGATGGGGTTATATCCTGCCTGTTTGGCCCTGTCTGGGGGTATCGGATGGGGCCACAGTGTCTCCTGATCCCTCCTGTCTCAGCCTCCAGTGTTTACGCTGCAGAGGTTTATGTGTCGAGGGGCTAGGGTCAGTCTGTTATATCTGGAGTACTTCTCCTGTCTTATTCGGTGTCCTGTGTGAATTTAAGTATGCTCCCTCTAATTCTCTCCCTATCCCCTCCTCTCAGAGGACCTGAGCCCTAGGACCATGCCTCAGGACTACCTGGCCTGATGACTCCTGGCTGCCCCCAGTCCACCTGGTCGTGCTGCTGCTCCAGTTTCAACTGTTCTGCCTGCGGCTATGGAACCCTGACCTGTTCACTGGACGTGCTACCTGTCCCAGACCTGCTGTTTTCAACTCTCTAGAGACAGCAGGAGCGGTAGAGATACTCTCAATGATCGGCTATGAAAAGCCAACTGACATTTACTCCTGAGGTGCTGTCCTGTTGCACCCTCGACAACTACTGTGATTATTATTATTTGACCCTGCTGGTCATCTATGAACATTTGAACATCTTGGCCATGTTCTGTTATAATCTCAACCCGGCACAGCCAGAAGAGGACTCGCCACCCCTCCTCGAAGCCTGGTTCGTCTCTAGGTTTCTTCCTAGGTCTTGGCCTTTCTAGGGAGTTTTTCCTAGCCACCGTGCTTCTACACCTGCATTGCTTGCTGTTTGGGATTTTAGGCGGGGTTTCTGTACAGCACTTTGCAATATCAGCGGATGTAAGAAGGGCAATATAAATACATTTGATTTGATTCAAAAGTCTGCTGAAATGTTCAATGCCACGATTTAGGGATGGGCAGAGGGACAGATATTATGGGGCGTTTGTTGGTGTCAAGTAGAGACCCAATCAGTTCTTTAAAATCAATCTTCAACTGTTCTGAGCTGTCCTTCACATTGTCATTGAATCCCACATGAACTATGATAGACTACATTTCCTGATCCTGGTTTAAAATGTTTGGGAGCAGCTTATTGATGTCCTGTGCTCCTGGATAGCACCGTTTTTGCTCCAGATTGAACCCTTTACAGCTAGCATGACAACCAGGAGAGGAGAGGGGCTGGAGAGGGTTAGTGGTAAGGTTTAGGGCTAGAGTGTTAGTGTGTAGTATGTAGGGTGTTACCTGCTTGGTGCGCTTGGTGGACTCCTCAGACAGGTTGTTGTATGTGTAGTGGGCCTGAGTGATCCCACAGAATAGCACCGCCACGACACCTGGGACAGAACACACAGAGATAGAACAGTCTAAGCGTAACACACCTGAGGATACAGTCTGCTTCCCACGTGGACCTCTCTGGCCAAAAGTAGTGCACTATAAAAGGAACAGGGTGCCATATGGATAGTGCACTATCTAGGAAATAGGGTGCAATTGGGAACACAAATGGCTTATTCCAGTTACATATAAGTAATAAGTATGCAGCCATTAACAAAATGACTAAAATGTTAAATCCCTGTGGATTGATAAGGAATTAAAAATATTATGGTAATTACAGTTGAGAGGGATAAGGCAAAAGGCATTGAATTGCAAATAAGTCTGGCTGCACAACCGATTGGCAAATGTATTGCAAATTGAGAAATCATGCTACTAAACTGAATAAAAAGCATAAACTAAAACTATGAAACAAAGATAAATGACAAAGAATGATAGTTAAAAGCTTTATAGCACCTTAAACAAAATTTTAGGCAAAAAGGCAAACTCAGCTCCATCATTCATTGAATCAGATGTCTCATTCACCAGTGATATTGGAAATTACTTAAATGATTTTTTCATTGGCAAGATTAGCAAACTTAGTGTGACGGCCCTGAATTTGTCTAAACCGTCTCAGTGCTTCTCCTGCCAATGGGCCGCTTCCTCTATAATTCCCAAATAGACAGCCACAGCATCAGCTGCGCAAAAGTGGGTTGTGCAAGAGAGGAAGTGTTCAACCTTCAGCTTAGAAGCTTGTTCAAACCCAATTTGTTTTGTTGTATTTAAAAGTGTGTACTGTAGCCGTGTCGCAGGATCAACCAGTCTATCGTTGCTGATCTACATTAGTCTCCACTGTTCTCCGTGGCCTTCCTCGGCTGGAGATCTGTTGGCAGATTGGAAGTTCTGACTATCATTTTTTTGGCATTCGGTATTTCCTTTGTTTTGGTGTGATTTATACCGTGTTGGTTTATGTGTTCAGTTGTAGCTGAAGACTACTGATACTCCATTGTGTGTGGAACAGAAACTTATTGCATTCTGAGTGTATGAATGAGACCGGTTTTTACACATCACTTTATGGAAGGACAATTGCGTGACTATGGTCACTTGGGTTCACTGAACTCATTTAATGGGCTGGACTCTTTTTAGGCCTGAGGTACAGGACTTTTCTTGAGGAACCAGAGTTCATTGTGTGACATTATTGCGTGTATTTTTTACATTTATTTTGGGAATACAACCAACACAAAAAGAGTTGATTTCAAGTTATTTCCAATGTGTTCAGGGTTTATGAAAAGTTTACGTCCATACTGACTTCTGCATGATTCCTTTGTATTGGTGTAGACTTGACGAACCAGACGGGACTCAATCCCTCAAACCAAAAGGACAAATCTATATTTTTTCTGGTCGGCACAACCTACCCTAAAAAAAAAAACTCTAAACCGTTACATTAGGCATGACATGCCAGCAACAAATGCTGACAGTACACATCCAAGTATAACTGATCAATTATGGAAGACAAGCATTATAATTTTAAATTCTGTATAGTCCGTGTGGAAAAGGTGAAATAATTATTGTTGTCAATTAACAATGACAAGACACCAGGGTCTGACAATCTGGATGGAATAATAGCAGACGATATTTGCCACATCTTCAATCTAATCCTTCTAGAGAGTGTGTGCCCTCAGGTCTGGAGGGAAGCGAAAGTCATTCCGCTACCTCAGAATAGTAAAGCCCCTTTACTGGCTCAAATAGCCAACCTAAGAGTGTACAAAGCTGTCAGAGGCAAAAGGTGGCTATTTGAAGAATCTCAAATGTAAAATATATATTTGAATTTTATTTAACACTTTTTGGGGGTTATTCCATATGTGTTATTTCATAGTTTTGATGTCTTCACTTATTCTACAATGTAAAAAATAAAGAAAAACCCTTGAATGAGTCAGTGTGTCCAAACCTTTGGCTGGTAATGTACACACAAGACATGCACTCTACACATGGACGTTGTATTGTAGATGTGTGATAGTGGAGCAGTGGCCTGCTAGGCCTAGCTGCGCAGCATCATAATCCTATTGTTTTTCTCTGTGCTCTGCTCTTTCTTTAGCAGAATCTGTAAAACATTTACTGCAGCCAGTGTGCTGACCATACAGTGTATACTTCCCAAACAGCACCCTATTCCCTACATAGTGCACTACTTTTGACCAGAGCCATATGCACTTTATAGGGAATAAGGTGCCATTTGGGATGCAAACAGAGCCCCTCTTGACCCCTCCACCCCGGTCCTGACCTGTGAACCCGCAGGCCTCGGCCAATAGGAAGGTGCTCCAGGACATGAGGAAGAAGAGGGCCGTCTCCAGCAGAGGGAAACAGTGCAGCTTGGTGAATTTGGTCACGTAGAGACAGAGTTAGAGAATCAGAACATGCTTCAGGGGACACTACAATACACTATTGCCATTGCTTCAGGGGACACTACAATACACTATTGCCATTGCTTCAGGGGACACACTATTGCCATTGCTTCAGGGGACACACTATTGCCATTGCTTCAGGGGACACACTATTGCCATTGCTTCAGGGGACACACTATTGCCATTGCTTCAGGGGACACACTATTGCCATTGCTTCAGGGGACACACTATTGCCATTGCTTCAGGGGACACACTATTGCCATTGCTTCAGGGGACACACTATTGCCATTGCTTCAGGGGACACACTATTGCCATTGCTTCAGGGGACACACTATTGCCATTGCTTCAGGGGACACACTATTGCCATTGCTTCAGGGGACACACTATTGCCATTGCTTCAGGGGACACACTATTGCCATTGCTTCAGGGGACACACTATTGCCATTGCTTCAGGGGACACACTATTGCCATTGCTTCAGGGGACACACTATTGCCATTGCTTCAGGGGACACACTATTGCCATTGCTTCAGGGGACACACTATTGCCATTGCTTCAGGGGACACACTATTGCCATTGCTTCAGGGGACACACTATTGCCATTGCTTCAGGGGACACACTATTGCCATTGCTTCAGGGGACACACTATTGCCATTGCTTCAGGGGACACACTATTGCCATTGCTTCAGGGGACACACTATTGCCATTGCTTCAGGGGACACACTATTGCCATTGCTTCAGGGGACACACTATTGCCATTGCTTCAGGGGACACACTATTGCCATTGCTTCAGGGGACACACTATTGCCATTGCTTCAGGGGACACACTATTGCCATTGCTTCAGGGGACACACTATTGCCATTGCTTCAGGGGACACACTATTGCCATTGCTTCAGGGGACACACTATTGCCATTGCTTCAGGGGACACACTATTGCCATTGCTTCAGGGGACACACTATTGCCATTGCTTCAGGGGACACACTATTGCCATTGCTTCAGGGGACACACTATTGCCATTGCTTCAGGGGACACACTATTGCCATTGCTTCAGGGGACACACTATTGCCATTGCTTCAGGGGACACACTATTGCCATTGCTTCAGGGGACACACTATTGCCATTGCTTCAGGGGACACACTATTGCCATTGCTTCAGGGGACACACTATTGCCATTGCTTCAGGGGACACACTATTGCCATTGCTTCAGGGGACACACTATTGCCATTGCTTCAGGGGACACACTATTGCCATTGCTTCAGGGGACACTACAATACACTATTGCCATTGCTTCAGGGGACACTACAATACACGATTGCCATTGCTTCAGGGGACACACTATTGCCATTGCTTCAGGGGACACACTATTGCCATTGCTTCAGGGGACACTACAATACACTATTGCCATTGCTTCAGGGGACACTACAATACACTATTGCCATTGCTTCAGGGGACACTACAATACACTATTGCCATTGCTTCAGGGGACACTACAATACACTATTGGCATTGCTTCAGGGGACACTACAATACACTATTGGCATTGTTTCAGGGGACACTACAATACACTATTGCCATTGCTTCAGGGGACACTACAATACACTATTGCCATTGCTTCAGGGGACACTACAATACACTATTGCCAGTGTACTGAATACGCTGTTAATAAAGTTATCTTTTAGAAATGTAAACAAAAACAAGTTGTGGTAATCTTTCAGGTAAGGATGAGGGCAGTGACCACTTCAGACGAGCTAAAACATGACTCTTTCAACCCAACATCATAAACAAGGTGGCAGCACCCTTTGTCAGTGATTTTAGTTACTAGATCCCCATGTTGCGTAGTGATGTTTCAGTAGAAGGATATGAGGGCAGTGACCACTCCAGTGATGGCTCCCATGGCGAAGGATCCACTGAAGATGCCCAGGAAAACCCCCACTGACTTGAAGAAGGCTGTGGCATCGAAGGTGTGTGTGCTGGCTCCAGCCGGCTGATAGGCTACAATAGACCTGGAACAAACAAACAGGACACACAACTTTCAGTAAACACTTTCATCCATCAAATATCCTGTTTCACAGACACAACACGTTTCACAGGTGGTAGACACAATACGTTTCACAGACACAACACGTTTCACAGGTGGTAGACACAACACGTTTCACAGACAACACGTTTCACAGACAACGCGTTTCACAGACACAACGCGTTTCACAGACACAACGCGTTTCACAGACACAACGCGTTTCACAGACACAACACGTTTCACAGACACAACACGTTTCACAGACACAACACGTTTCACAGACACAACACGTTTCACAGACACAACACGTTTCACAGACACAACACGTTTCACAGACACAATACGTTTCACAGACACAACACGTTTCACAGACACAACACGTTTCACAGACACAACACGTTTCACAGACACAACACGTTTCACAGACACAACACGTTTCACAGACAACACGTTTCACAGACACAATACGTTTCACAGACACAATACGTTTCACAGACAATACGTTTCACAGACAATACGTTTCAGACACAACACGTTTCACAGACACAATACGTTTCACAGACACAATACGTTTCACAGACAATACGTTTCACAGACACAATACGTTTCACAGACACAATACGTTTCACAGACACAATACGTTTCACAGACACAACACGTTTCACAGACACAACACGTTTCACAGGCACAATACGTTTCACAGGCACAATACGTTTCACAGGTGGTAGGCACAATACGTTTCACAGACACAATACGTTTCACAGACAACACGTTTCACAGGTGGTAGACACAATACGTTTCACAGACGGTAGACACAATATGTTTCACAGGTGGCAGGTAGCCTAGCGGTTAGAGCATTGGGCCTGTAAGTGAAAGGTCGCTGCTTTTGTATACCCTAGCCGACAAGGTGAAAAATATGTTGAAATGCCCTTGAGCAAGACACTTAACCCTAATTTGCTCCAGAGGCAGCATACTACACTGAACAAATATAAACATGTACAGTTTTGGTCCCATGTTTCATGAGCTGAAATAATGTATCCACCTGACAGGTGTAGCATATCAAGAAGCTGATTAAAACAGCATGACCATTACATAGGTGCACCTTGTTCTGGGGACAATAAAAGGCCACTTTAAAATGTGCCGTTGTGTCACAAAACACAACACAACAGATGTCTCAAGCTTTGACAGAGCATCCAATTGGCATGCTGACTGCAGGAAGGTCCACCAGAGCTGTTACCAAAGAACCTAATGTTAATTCTTATTATCATATACTGCCTTTAAAGTCGTTGAAGAAAATTTGGCAGAGCATCCAACTGGCCTCAACTGCAGGCCTCGTGTAACCACGCCAGTACCCAGGACCTCCACATCCGGCTCCTTCACCTCAGGCCTCGTGTAACCACGACAGTACCCAGGACCTCCACATCCGGCTCCTTCACCTCAGGCCTCGTGTAACCACGACAGTACCCAGGACCTCCACATCCGTCTCCTTCACCTCAGGCCTCGTGTAACCACGCCAGTACCCAGGACCTCCACATCCGGCTCCTTCACCTCAGGCCTCGTGTAACCACGCCAGTACCCAGGACCTCCACATCCGGCTCCTTCACCTCAGGCCTCGTGTAACCACGCCAACCCAGGACGTCCACATCCGGCTCCTTCACCTCAGGCCTCGTGTAACCACGCCAGTACCCAGGACCTCCACATCCGGCTCCTTCACCTCAGGCCTCGTGTAACCACGCCAACCCAGGACGTCCACATCCGGCTCCTTCACCTCAGGCCTCGTGTAACCACGCCAACCCAGGACCTCCACATCCGGCTCCTTCACCTCAGGCCTCGTGTAACCACGCCAACCCAGGACCTCCACATCCGGCTCCTTCACCTCAGGCCTCGTGTAACCATGCCAACCCAGGACCTCCACATCCGGCTCCTTCACCTCAGGCCTCGTGTAACCACGCCAACCCAGGACCTTCACATCCGGCTCCTTCACCTGCAGAGTATTTCTGTCCAAAAACTCCCACCCCTGTCCAGTCATGTGAAATCCATAGATTAGGGCCTAAATCATTTATTTCAATTGGCTGATTTCTTAATATGAACTGTCACCCAGGAAAATATTTTTTATTGTTTCATGTTGCGTTCATATTTTTGGTCAGTATACTATGGCTGACCCAGTAAAACAACACCTATCATACTACTATGGCTGACCCAGTAAAACAACACCTATCATACTACTATGGCTGACCCAGTAAAACAACACCTATCATACTACTATGGCTGACCCAGTAAAACAACACCTATCATACTACTATGGCTGACCCAGTAAAACAACACCTATCATACTACTATGGCTGACCCAGTAAAACAACACCTATCATACTACTATGGCTGACCCAGTAAAACAACACCTATCATACTACTATGGCTGACCCAGTAAAACAACACCTATCATACTACTATGGCTGACCCAGTAAAACAACACCTATCATACTACTATGGCTGACCCAGTAAAACAACACCTATCATACTACTATGGCTGACCCAGTAAAACAACACCTATCATACTACTATGGCTGACCCAGTAAAACAACACCTATCATACTACTATGGCTGACCCAGTAAAACAATACATTTCACTGCACCTATCATACTACTATGGCTGACCCAGTAAAACAATACATTTCACTGCACCTATCATACTACTATGGCTGACCCAGTAAAACCATACATTTCACTGCACCTATCATACTACTATGGCTGACCCAGTAAAACCATACATTTCACTGCACCTATCATACTACTATGGCTGACCCAGTAAAACCATACATTTCACTGCACCTATCATACTACTATGGCTGACCCAGTAAAACCATACATTTCACTGCACCTATCATACTACTATGGCTGACCCAGTAAAACCATACATTTCACTGCACCTATCATACTACTATGGCTGACCCAGTAAAACCATACATTTCACTGCACCTATCATACTACTATGGCTGACCCAGTAAAACAATACATTTCACTGCACCTATCATACTACTATGGCTGACCCAGTAAAACAATACATTTCACTGCACCTATCATACTACTATGGCTGACCCAGTAAAACAATACATTTCACTGCACCTATCATACTACTATGGCTGACCCAGTAAAACCATACATTTCACTGCACCTATCATACTACTATGGCTGACCCAGTAAAACAATACATTTCACTGCACCTATCATACTACTATGGCTGACCCAGTAAAACCATACATTTCACTGCACCTATCATACTACTATGGCTGACCCAGTAAAACCATACATTTCACTGCACCTATCATACTACTATGGCTGACCCAGTAAAACCATACATTTCACTGCACCTATCATACTACTATGGCTGACCCAGTAAAACAACACATTTCACTGCACCTATCATACTACTATGGCTGACCCAGTAAAACAATACATTTCACTGCACCTATCATACTACTATGGCTGACCCAGTAAAACAACACCGATCATACTACTATGGCTGACCCAGTAAAACAATACATTTCACTGCACCTATCATACTACTATGGCTGACCCAGTAAAACCATACATTTCACTGCACCATCCAACGTGTGACAATAAAACCTTTTTGAATTGTATCATACACTCTTTCACATAACACCTGATGTGTCATTGCAGCTGCACCACACTAGGCCTTCCAGCAGGGGGTAGTAGAGTGTCAGCTCTGTCTCAGCTCCACATCAACAACATTACTGATGTAACACTGTCACCTCAGTGAGGAATCTCTACAACATCGGGGAAAAGGAGGGGAAACGAGGAGGGAACAGGAACATTTCCCAGAAACTGAGGAACCCTCTGACACACACAGAGAGACAGAGCGAGACAGACAGAGCGAGAGAGAGAAGACAGACAGAGCGACAGAGCGAGAGAGACAGACAGAGCGACAGAGCGAGAGAGCGAAGACAGACAGAGCGAGAGAGACAGACAGAGCGAGAGAGACAGACAGAGCGAGAGAGACAGACAGAGCGAGAGAGACAGACAGAGCGAGAGAGACAGACAGAGCGAGAGAGACAGACAGAGCGAGAGAGACAGACAGAGCGAGAGAGACAGACAGAGCGAGAGAGACAGACAGACCGAGAGAGACAGACAGAGCGAGAGAGACAGACAGAGCGCTGGGAGGAGAGAGGAGGAGCACGGTAACTTACGAGGAGAGGACGATGGCCACTGCGTCGTTCATGACACTCTCTCCAAACAGCAGGGCATAAAGATCCACATCTGCATGGAGATCATTGAAGATGGCCAGCACCGTCACTAAAATACACACACACACTTAAGAGAGTTGAGGAGCAACGTGTTGCTTGCTAGGATGTACCATGACCATCCTTGTAGTGAACTAGGAGGGATGATATGTTAAGGACGGACTGCAGAGGTATGCTCCTGGAGGCCTGTAGAGAGAGCCCTCCACTGGGATGAGGTGGTGAGGAGCTCCAGTGCCTACCTGGGTCAGTGGCAGAGACGATGGCTCCAAAGAAAAGACAGTCTGTGTAGTAGAACTTGTTAGTCAGCTGCCCTATGAACTGCATCAGCTTCACCACTCCATACATCAGGTTTCTGAAGAGAGGAGAGGACTAGAAGAGCTCCATACCAGACATGATCTAAATCAGTCCCAACAATACGCTGACTCACCCAATGACAAAGCATGAGATAGCTGTTCCTAGGAAGGCATAGGTTATGATGGAGCCCAGGTTCCTGAAGAAGTGTCTCTGGAAAAAGAGAAGGGATATTATAAATCGCTAGGCTACATCATAGAATGTAGAGAGGTCAGTGTGTGATCTACATGGGCATTAAATAAACACTTATTTATGTGCCATTGATGTCAGCCAGCCCCATAAGAGGGCCTTGGTGAGCAGGGAGAGGGTTGCCTGTCATCTCCCCTCACAAGAGGGCCTTGGTGAGCAGGGAGAGGGTTGCCTGTCATCTCCCCTCACAATAGGGCCTTGGTGAGCAGGGAGAGGGTTGCCTGTCATCTCCCCTCACAAGAGGGCCTTGGTGAGCAGGGAGAGGGTTGCCTGTCATCTCCCCCCACAAGAGGGCCTTGGTGAGCAGGGAGAGGGTTGCCTGTCATCTCCCCCACAAGAGGGCCTTGGTGAGCAGGGAGAGTGTTGCCTGTCATCTCCCCTCACAAGAGGGCCTTGGTGAGCAGGGAGAGGGTTGCCTGTCACCTCCCCTCAGAGAGAAACTTGCAGTCTCTCTTCTGGGTCCCTTCTAGCCACCAGCCATTGGTGACCTGGTCACTCCCTCTACAACAGACCCTCCTCCCCATGGGGGTTGTGACTGGACTGGCAGGAGAACACCGAACAATCTGACAACGGCTCACCTTTTAGTAGGTACATTTCTATGGCAATGAAACATTCAGAACGAACCTGCTCTGGGGCAGGCTAACTAAGGAATAATCTATTTATCTTGAATGAAGTGTCTGAGACATGAGTTGAGGACCAATCAAATCCCCTCCCTCTCACAAAGACCGTGTCACCTTCATTTGAGGAAGACAAATTATTCAATATTTTATGAATGAAATGTTGTGTTAAAAAATCTAATGTTGAAATACCTATCACATGGCCTCCTGAGCGGAAACAGTGGTCTTAGACACTGCATCTCAGTGCTAGCTGTGCCACTAGAGTGTCACGCCCTGACCTGAGATATCTTTGTTTTCTTGATATTTAGGTCAGGGTGTGACTAGGGTGGTTACGCTAGTTTTTGTATTGTCTAGGGGTTTTGTATTGTCTAGGGTTTTTGTATGTCTAGGTGATTTTTATGTTTATGGTGGCCTGATATGGTTCCCAATCAGAGCAGCTGTTTAACGTGGTATTTGTTCACATATTTAGGTAGCCATTTCCCTTTTGCGTTCGTGGGTTCTTATTCTATGTTTAGTTGCCTGTCTGCACTATTCGTATTAGCTTCACGTTTCATTGATTTTGTTGTTTTGTTAGTTTGTTCAGTGTTCTTTCTTTATTAAAAGAAAAATGTACGTATACAACGCCGCACCTTGGTCTCCTTCGTATAACGAACGTGACAGAAGATCCCACGCCAAAAGGACCAAGCATTGTGGTAAGGAGGAGCAGCGTTTAATGGAGAAATGGACATGGTAGGAGGTCCTGGATGGAGCAGGACCCTGGACGCAGGCTGGGGAGTATCGCCATCCGAAGGAGGAAATAGAGGCAGCGAAAGCAGAATGGCAAAGTTCAAAGTTACGAGGAGTTATACCAACGAGGTAGGCCACAGAAACCAAGATAAGGGGCACATGGAGCAGTCGGCGGAGCCGAGGAGTGAACCAGAGCCAGTCAGGGAGTCGGATGAGGAGTTCGACGCAAGATTCCGGAGAGAGGTGCTAGCATTGAGAGCGCTACAGAACGGGTGTGCTGAGGTGTGTCATCAGCCCGGTGTCACCTGTACCGGTCCCACGCATCAGGTCTCCAGTGCACCTTCACAGTCCAGTGTGTCCTGTGTCACCTCTCCTCACTCGCCCTGAGGTGCGTGTCACCAGCCCGGTACCACCAGTGCCGGCACCATGCATCAGGCCTCCTGTGCACCTCCTCAGTGCAGAGCCTCCGGCGACGGGCCACAGGCCGGAGCCTCCAGCGACGGGCCACAGGCCGGAGCCTCCAGCGACGGGCCACAGGCCGGAGCCTCCAGCGACGGGCCACAGGCCGGAGCCTCCAGCGACGGGCCACAGGCCGGAGCCTCCAGCGACGGGCCACAGGCCGGAGCCTCCAGCGACGGGCCACAGGCCGGAGCCTCCAGCGACGGGCCACAGGCCGGACTCCAAGTTGTAGAAACATCTCAAGATGATCAATGGAAATAGGATGCACCGGAGCTCAATTTCGATTCTCATAGAAAAAGATCTGAATACTTATGCAAATTGGTATTTCCGCATGAACACATTAGTTTCTGTTTTTGCATTGTGTGTAGATTGATGAGATTTTTTGGAATTTTAGAATATTGAAAAAGGGGTCTAAATACATTCCGAAGGCACTGTGTGTACGGAATACATCGTCTAAAGAAATGCTTACTTGCAGGTTCCTTCTCAACAAGGCAACAATATAAAATAACACATACACGCACAGTTAAAAGCCTAGTAGAGTTAGCGGCAGGTGGATGAGCAATATGGATAAAACCTGACCTGGAATGTGAAGCTAACTGAAGCTGGCTAGCATTATAAAAGCCTGAGTAGATCTAGCTTGCTTTGTACTATACCACTCTGGTTGCTCTATGCTTGATCCTATATCCCTCTGAACTCTACAGGATGTCCTTTTATTGGGGGCTTGAGTTGGCACTACAGCTCTCAGAAAGGACTAACTAAACTCAAATCCAGCTACACTGGCGATAGCTAGAAGCAGGCTCGCTGGCGATAGCTAGAAGCAGGCTCGCTGGCGATAGCTAGAAGCAGGCTCGCTGGCGATAGCTAGAAGCAGGCTCGCTGGCGATAGCTAGAAGCAGGCTCGCTGGCGATAGCTAGAAGCAGGCTCGCTGGCGATAGCTAGAAGCAGGCTAGCTGGCGATAGCTAGAAGCAGGCTGAGCCGGTTAGAACCCATCTACGGGGAAATGTGTGCAGGCCTACATTGGAGAAGGTCGGAAATAGTGGGAATTTTAGTCGTGGTCTTTTTTATGTGCTATTTCCTGTTATGTTTTATGTCCTACAACTTGGACCACGTTGGAAATACCTGGTTTACACTGTCATTCTCTGGGTTTCTTGTACTCTTAAATACTGTCTTAAAAACTGTACAACTTGTTTAACCCAAAATTAAAAAAATAGAATCAACTATGATTAGATTGGATATAGATCGATAGGCTGTTAGCCTAACTGGACAGACAGGCCACCGGGAGGTCGACAGACAGGCCACCGGGAGGTCGACAGACAGGCCACCGGGAGGTCGACAGACAGGCCACCGGGAGGTCGACAGACAGGCCACCGGGAGGTCGACAGACAGGCCACCGGGAGGTCGACAGACAGGCCACCGGGAGGTCGACAGACAGGACACCGGGAGGTCGACAGACAGGACACCTGTCAGGTGGATGGATTATCTTGGTAAAGGAGAACTGCTCACTATCAGGGAGGGAAACTAATTTGAGCCAAATAAGCTTTATGGAACATTATTCAAATCTTTAATTTCAGCTCATGATACATGAAACCAACACTTTACATGTTGCATTTATATTTTTGGTTTTAAATAATGTTCTACAGCAATGACTTTGTACAAAAGTAGAGTATGTGTCCTTCACAGCCGTCCCACAGGCCAGTATCAGAGAGTACCAGCCTGACAGGCTTTGCTCTCCCATTGACACAGTGATGAACTGATTCTCGTCAGAGTAGAGTCAATATGCTGCAGATTTAGTGGCTGGGTTTATTTTGACAGGCTTGGCCACTGATTATCAACGTGGTCCGAGGTGGCATAGCAGTTCAGACGTCTTTTGTCCTCGTCTTGTCGTGTCCTGTATATATATATATATTTACAACTTTTTCACATACATTTTATTTTTATTTTCCATCAACTCATCTTCAAAACACTCTCCTGCAACCCGCCTCACCAATGTATATTTATAAAAAAGTATTATTTACCTCAGATCTGTAATCCTCCAAGAAGCTAGCCAGAAACTCCGGGAGGCTGGCCTGGAACTGGCCAGAAGCTAATCCAGAAGCTAGTTCAGAAGCTAGTTGGCTCCTTTACTGGCAAGTCGTTGGTGTTCAGCTAACTACGGTTTGTGGTCATCGGCTGTCCTTTGGCTCGAAAGTCTATCGCCAGTTCTGTACGGCGCAGCGCGGCTCGGAGCGGAGCATACCGGACCAATTTTTCTCTCCATGTCCCTGGATTTCGACTGCTCTCTGGACATTCATGCCCGGATCTCACAGCTAGCTAGCTGCTATCCGTGTGACTGTCGGCCTTCGTCGATTCCGGAGCAAACATCAATTGTTCCGGAGCTAGCGGGCTCCGTCAATCACTCCTGAGTTCCATCAATCGCACCTGGGCTGCAGTCGCCTATCCGGACCCGTTTTGCTGCCTTCGCGGAGCCCCACCGGGCCTTCACAACTGGACTGCCGACGTTATCTACCCGAGGGAGTTATTCGGCTGGCTCCTCCGTCGCGACGTTACCTGAACGCCCATCTGCGGCCTGCTAACCGTTAGCTGTCTTACCGGCTGCTATCTGAATAGACAATCGGACAATTTTTTTTATTTTTTATTTTATTTTTTATTATTTTTTATTATTATTATTATGTTTTCTTCTTGGGCCTCTATAACTATATCTATTGTTTTTATTTTTGTTGTTGTGTGATTTGGATTGATCCCCTCTACCACACGGAGCCCCACTAATCTACTGACGGAGCGCAGGAGGTGGCTAACAACAGACCTCCATCCTGTGCTGGCTTGCTGCCGATGCCCTGGCTGGCTGTCTGGATCACCAACCAACCTCTCCACTCACCGGACCCTTTTGATCACTCGACTAAGCATGCCTCTCCTTAATGTCAATATGTCTTGTCCATTTCTGTTCTGGTTAGTGTTTATTGGCTTATTTCACTGTAGAGCCTCTAGTCCTGCTCACTATACCTTATCCAACCTATTAGTTCCACCACCCACACATGCAATGACATCTCCTGGTTTCAACGATGTTTCTAGAGACAATATCTCTCTCTTCATCACTCAATACCTAGGTTTACCTCCACTGTATTCACATCCTACCATACATTTGTCTGTACATTATACCTTGATGCTATTTTATCGCCCCCAGAAACCTCCTTTTACTCTATGTTCCAGACGTTCTAGACGACCAATTCTCATAGCTTTTAGCCGTACCCTTATTCTACTCCTCCTATGTTCCTCTGGCGATGTAGAGGTGAATCCAGGCCCTGCAGTGCCTAGCTCCACTCCTATTCCCCAGGCGCTCTCTTTTGACGACTTCTGTAACCGTAATAGCCTTGGTTTCATGCATGTTAACATTAGAAGCCTCCTCCCTAAGTTTGTTCTATTCACTGCTTTAGCACACTCTGCCAACCCGGATGTTCTAGCTGTGTCTGAATCCTGGCTTAGGAAGACCACCAAAAACTCAGACATTTTAATTCCAAACTACAACATTTTCAGACAAGATAGAACTGCCAAAGGGGGTGGTGTTGCAATCTACTGCAAAGATAGCCTGCAGAGTTCTGTCCTACTATCCAGGTCTGTACCCAAACAATTTGAACTTCTACTTTTAAAAATCCACCTCTCTAAAAACAAGTCTCTCACCGTTGCCGCCTGCTATAGACCACCCTCTGCCCCCAGCTGTGCTCTGGACACCATATGTGAACTGATTGCCCCCCATCTATCTTCAGAGTTCGTGCTGCTAGGCGACCTAAACTGGAACATGCTTAACACCCCAGCCATCCTACAATCTAAACTAGATGCCCTCAATCTCACACAAATAATCAATGAACCTACCAGGTACCTCCCCAAAACCTTAAACACGGGCACCCTCATAGATATCATCCTAACCAACTTCCCCTCTAAATACACCTCTGCTGTCTTCAACCAAGATCTCAGCGATCACTGCCTCATTGCCTGCATCCGTAATGGGTCAGCGGTCAAACGACCTCCACTCATCACTGTAAAACGCTCCCTGAAACACTTCTGCGAGCAGGCCTTTCTAATCGACCTGGCCGGGGTATCCTGGAAGGATATTGATCTCATCCCGTCAGTAGAGGATGCCTGGATATTTTTTAAAAATGCCTTCCTAACCATCTTAAATAAACATGCCCCATTTAAGAAATTTAGAACCAGGAACAGATATAGCCCTTGGTTCTCCCCAGACCTGACTGCCCTTAACCAACACAAAAACATCCTATGGCGTTCTGCATTAGCATCGAACAGCCCCCGTGATATGCAGCTGTTCAGGGAAGCTAGAAATCATTATACACAGGCAGTTAGAAAAGCCAAGGCTAGCTTTTTCAAGCAGAAATTTGCTTCCTGCAACACTAACTCAAAAAAGTTCTGGGACACTGTAAAGTCCATGGAGAATAAGAACACCTCCTCCCAGCTGCCCACTGCACTGAAGATAGGAAACACTGTCACCACTGATAAATCCACCATAATTGAGAATTTCAATAAGCATTTTTCTACGGCTGGCCATGCTTTCCACCTGGCTACTCCTACCCCGGACAACAGCACTGCACCCCCAACAGCAACTCGCCCAAGCCTTCCCCATTTCTCCTTCTCCCAAATCCATTCAGCTGATGTTCTGAAAGAGCTGCAAAATCTGGACCCCTACAAATCAGCCGGGCTAGACAATCTGGACCCTTTCTTTCTAAAATTATCTGCCAAAATTGTTGCCACCCCTATTACTAGCCTGTTCAACCTCTCTTTCGTGTCGTCTGAGATTCCCAAAGATTGGAAAGCAGCTGCGGTCATCCCCCTCTTCAAAGGGGGGGACACTCTTGACCCAAACTGCTACAGACCTATATCTATCCTACCGTGCCTTTCTAAGGTCTTCGAAAGCCAAGTCAACAAACAGATTACCGAGCATTTCGAATCTCACCATACCTTCTCTGCTATGCAATCTGGTTTCAGAGCTGGTCATGGGTGCACCTCAGCCACGCTCAAGGTCCTAAACGATATCTTAACCGCCATCGATAAGAAACATTACTGTGCAGCCGTATTCATTGATCTGGCCAAGGCTTTCGACTCTGTCAATCACCATATCCTCATCGGCAGACTCGACAGCCTTGGTTTCTCAAATGATTGCCTCGCCTGGTTCACCAACTACTTCTCTGATAGAATTCAGTGTGTCAAATCGGAGGGTCTGCTGTCCGGACCTCTGGCAGTCTCTATGGGGGTGCCACAGGGTTCAATTCTTGGACCGACTCTCTTCTCTGTATACATCAATGAGGTCGCTCTTGCTGCTGGTGAGTCCCTGATCCACCTCTACGCAGACGACACCATTCTGTATACTTCCGGCCCTTCTTTGGACACTGTGTTAACAACCCTCCAGGCAAGCTTCAATGCCATACAACTCTCCTTCCGTGGCCTCCAATTGCTCTTAAATACAAGTAAAACTAAATGCATGCTCTTCAACCGATCGCTACCTGCACCTACCCGCCTGTCCAACATCACTACTCTGGACGGCTCTGACTTAGAATACGTGGACAACTACAAATACTTAGGTGTCTGGTTAGATTGTAAACTCTCCTTCCAGACCCATATCAAACATCTCCAATCCAAAGTTAAATCTAGAATTGGCTTCCTATTTCGCAACAAAGCATCCTTCACTCATGCTGCCAAACATACCCTTGTAAAACTGACCATCCTACCAATCCTCGACTTTGGCGATGTCATTTACAAAATAGCCTCCAATACCCTACTCAACAAATTGGATGCAGTCTATCACAGTGCAATCCGTTTTATCACCAAAGCCCCATATACTACCCACCATTGCGACCTGTACGCTCTTGTTGGCTGGCCCTCGCTTCATACTCGTCGCCAAACCCACTGGCTCCATGTCATCTACAAGACCCTGCTAGGTAAAGTCCCCCCTTATCTCAGCTCGCTGGTCACCATAGCATCTCCCACCTGTAGCACACGCTCCAGCAGGTATATCTCTCTAGTCACCCCCAAAACCAATTCTTTCTTTGGCCGCCTCTCCTTCCAGTTCTCTGCTGCCAATGACTGGAACGAACTACAAAAATCTCTGAAACTGGAAACACTTATCTCCCTCACTAGCTTTAAGCACCAACTGTCAGAGCAGCTCACAGATTACTGCACCTGTACATAGCCCACCTATAATCTAGCCCAAACAACTACCTCTTTCCCAACTGTATTTAATTGTAATTTATTTATTTATTTTGCTCCTTTGCACCCCATTATTTTTTATTTCTACTTTGCACATTCTTCCATTGCAAAACTACCATTCCAGTATTTTACTTGCTATATTGTATTTACTTTGCCATCATGGCCTTTTTTTGCCTTTACCTCCCTTCTCACCTCATTTGCTCACATTGTATATAGACTTGTTTATACTGCATTATTGACTGTATGTTTGTTTTTACTCCATGTGTAACTCTGTGTCGTTTTATCTGTCGAACTGCTTTGCTTTATCTTGGCCAGGTCGCAATTGTAAATGAGAACTTGTTCTCAACTTGCCTACCTGGTTAAATAAAGGTGTTCTCAACTTGCCTACCTGGTTAAATAAAGGTGTTCTCAACTTGCCTACCTGGTTAAATAAAGGTGTTCTCAACTAGCCTACCTGGTTAAATAAAGGTGTTCTCAACTTGCCTACCTGGTTAAATAAAGGTGTTCTCAACTTGCCTACCTGGTTAAATAAAGGTGTTCTCAACTTGCCTACCTGGTTAAATAAAGGTAAAATAAAAATAAATAAATAAACATGTGTACTTCACAGCAGTCCCACAGGCCAGTATCAGAGAGTATCCGCCTGACATGTGCCCTTCACAGCCATCCCACAGGACAGTATCAGAGAGTACCAGTCTGACATGTGTACTTCACAGCAGTCCCACAGGCCAGTATCAGAGAGTATCCGCCTGACATGTGCCCTTCACAGCCATCCCACAGGACAGTATCAGAGAGTACCAGTCTGACATGTGTACTTCACAGCAGTCCCACAGGCCAGTATCAGAGAGTATCCGCCTGACATGTGCCCTTCACAGCCATCCCACAGGACAGTATCAGAGAGTACCAGTCTGACATGTGTACTTCACAGCAGTCCCACAGGCCAGTATCAGAGAGTATCCGCCTGACATGTGCCCTTCACAGCCATCCCACAGGACAGTATCAGAGAGTACCAGTCTGACATGTGTACTTCACAGCAGTCCCACAGGCCAGTATCAGAGAGTGAGTCTAGCAGGGTAACCTAAGACAGGAACTGGAAGTTCCTAAGACTATATAGTGATCTACTGTTGACCAGGGCCCATAGGGGTAGTGCTCTACTGTTGACCAGGGCCCATAGGGGTAGTGCTCTACTGTTGACCAGGGCCCATAGGGGTAGAGCTCTACTGTTGACCAGGGCCCATAGGGGTAGAGCTCTACTGTTGACCAGGGCCCATAGGGGTAGAGCTCTACTGTTGACCAGGGCCCATAGGGGTAGTGCTCTACTGTTGACCAGGGCCCATAGGGGTAGTGCTCTACTGTTGACCAGGGCCCATAGGGGTAGTGCTCTACTGTTGACCAGGGCCCATAGGGGTAGTGCTCTACTGTTGACCAGGGCCCATAGGGATAGTGCTCTACTGTTGCCAGGGCCCATAGGGGTAGTGCTCTACTGTTGACCTGGGCCCATAGGGGTAGAGCTCTACTGTTGACCTGGGCCCATAGGGGTAGTGCTCTACTGTTGCCAGGGCCCATAGGGGTAGTGCTCTACTGTTGACCAGGGCCCATAGGGGTAGAGCTCTACTGTTGACCTGGGCCCATAGGGGTAGTGTACTACTGTTGACCAGGGCCCATAGAGCTCTATTTAGGGAGGGTGCCATTTGGGATGCAGACAAAGACATATGGTCTCGACTTCCTCCCAGAAGGGCGATACTCTAAAAGGCTGGCCAATGAGAGGGCTCCTCTGTCTACAGTATGTCCAATCAGAGATCTCGTTGTTGCAGCAGATCAGCCCATTCTGAACCACAGTAGATGACCAGATCATGTTGAGCGCCTTGCTACAGTAGTTAACCCTTTAATATCAGTAACAATGTCCTGAGTCAACTGAACACTGTTGCGATGTTGAGAAACCTGGACAGTTCTTACATGCTACTACCTAGGAGACAATACTGGCCAATCTGAAGTCAGAAATTACACCAGAATAACATGTCACATGTTCCCGAGTGACGCAGCGGTCTAAGGCACTGCATCTCAGTGCTTGAGGCTCTGGTTCGATCACGGGCTGTATCACAACCGGCCGTGATCGGGAGTCCCATAGGGCCGCGCACAATTTTCCCAGCGTCGTCCGGGTTAGGGTAGGGTTTGGCCGGGGTAGGCAGTCATTGTAAAATAAGAATGTGTTCTTAACTGCCTAGTTAAATAAAAAGGTTTAAAAAAATACAGAATACAAATGTTAAAGCTGCCATTTACCTTTTTGAGACTATATCCAGCATGGAAAATGATTGGAGGTAGCAGTATATTGAAGAATACTTCAGGGTCAAAGGTAACCTGTACATTTAGGAGAAAAACATGTTTAGGATTGATCTGTTTACATACAAGTTGCTATTAGCCAGCTAATACACTGCTGAGATGCAGACTGATGACAAAGAGGCTACATTGTAAAGCACTGCCAACAAGGACTGCTTGTGATCAAATACTTAGCGAGCCAGGACTGTACAGACAACCACAGATTCAGGATGCAGAGACTGACATGAAAATAGGTTGGACTGGATACTGGAAAATGTTTTCAGGATGCCTTTCCACAAGTTCAGTCGTGTTTAGTCAGTAGTTGGGGGGGAGGGGTATACAGTTCAGTTGTGTTTAGTCAGTAGTTGGGGGGGGGGGGGGGTATACAGCTCAGTTGTGTTTAGTCAGTAGTTGGGGGAGGGGGTTATACAGCTCAGTTGTGTTTAGTCAGTAGTTGGGGGGGGGGGGGGGTTATACAGCTCAGTTGTGTTTAGTCAGTAGTTGGGGGGGGGTATACAGTTCAGTTGTGTGTAGTCAGTAGTTGGGGGGGGGTTATACAGCTCAGTTGTGTTTAGTCAGTAGTTGGGGGGGGGTTATACAGCTCAGGTGTGTAGTCAGTAGTTGGGGGGGGGGGGGTTATACAGTTCAGTTGTGTGTAGTCAGTAGTTGGGGGGGGGGGTATACAGTTCAGTTGTGTTTAGTCAGTAGTTGGGGGGGGGTATACAGCTCAGTTGTGTTTAGTCAGTAGTTGGGGGGGGGTATACAGTTCAGTTGTGTTTAGTCAGTAGTTGGGGGGGGGGTTATACAGCTCAGTTGTGTGTAGTCAGTAGTGGGGGGGGGGGGGGTTATACAGCTCAGTTGTGTTTAGTCAGTAGTTGGGGGGGGGGGGTTATACAGTTCAGTTGTGTGTAGTCAGTAGTTGGGGGGGGGGTATACAGTTCAGTTGTGTTTAGTCAGTAGTTGGGGGGGGGGGGGTATACAGCTCAGTTGTGTTTAGTCAGTAGTTGGGGGGGGGGGGGTATACAGTTCAGTTGTGTTTAGTCAGTAGTTGGGGGGGGGGGGTTATACAGCTCAGTTGTGTTTAGTCAGTAGTTGGGGGGGGGTTATACAGCTCAGTTGTGTTTAGTCAGTAGTTGGGGGGGGGTATACAGTTCAGTTGTGTGTAGTCAGTAGTTGGGGGGGGGGTTATACAGCTCAGTTGTGTTTAGTCAGTAGTTGGGGGGGGGGGGTTATACAGCTCAGTTGTGTTTAGTCAGTAGTTGGGGGGGGGGGGGGGGAAGTTATACAGCTCAGTTGTGTTTAGTCAGTAGTTGGGGGGGGGGGGGTATACAGCTCAGTTGTGTTTAGTCAGTAGTTGGGGGGGGGGGGTATACAGTTCAGTTGTGTTTAGTCAGTAGTTGGGGGGGGGGTTATACAGCTCAGTTGTGTTTAGTCAGTAGTTGGGGGGGGGGTTATACAGTTCAGTTGTGTTTAGTCAGTAGTTGGGGGGGGTATACAGTTCAGTTGTGTTTAGTCAGTAGTTGGGGGGGGTTATACAGCTCAGTTGTGTTTAGTCAGTAGTTGGGGGGGGTATACAGTTCAGTTGTGTTTAGTCAGTAGTTGGGGGGGGGGGGTTATACAGTTCAGTTGTGTTTAGTCAGTAGTTGGGGGGGGGGGGGGGGGAGGTTATACAGTTCAGTTGTGTGTAGTCAGTAGTTGGGGGGGGGGGTTATACAGCTCAGTTGTGTTTAGTCAGTAGTTGGGGGGGGGGGAGGTTATACAGTTCAGTTGTGTGTAGTCAGTAGTTGGGGGGGGGTTATACAGTTCAGTTGTGTTTAGTCAGTAGTTGGGGGGGGGGGGTATACAGTTCAGTTGTGTTTAGTCAGTAGTTGGGGGGGGGGGGGGGGTTATACAGCTCAGTTGTGTTTAGTCAGTAGTTGGGGGGGGGGGTTATACAGTTCAGTTGTGTTTAGTCAGTAGTTGGGGGGGGTTATACAGCTCAGTTGTGTTTAGTCAGTAGTCGGGGGGGGTTATACAGCTCAGTTGTGTGTAGTCAGTAGTCGGGGGGGTTATACAGCTCAGTTGTGTTTAGTCAGTAGTTGGGGGGGGTTATACAGCTCAGTTGTGTGTAGTCAGTAGTTGGGGGGGGGGGGTTATACAGCTCAGTTGTGTTTAGTCAGTAGTTGGGGGGGGGTTATACAGCTCAGTTGTGTTTAGTCAGTAGTTGGGGGGGGGGGGTTATACAGTTCAGTTGTGTGTAGTCAGTAGTTGGGGGGGGGTTATACAGTTCAGTTGTGTTTAGTCAGTAGTTGGGGGGGGGGGGGGGGGAGGTTATACAGTTCAGTTGTGTGTAGTCAGTAGTTGGGGGGGGGGGGGTTATACAGCTCAGTTGTGTTTAGTCAGTAGTTGGGGGGGGGGGGGGTTATACAGTTCAGTTGTGTGTAGTCAGTAGTTGGGGGGGGGTTATACAGTTAAGGTGTGTTTAGTCAATAGTTTAGGGGTTATCATAACTATATTATTGTGCAGCATGTCATTTTGCTCCAACATAGTGTGTGTGTGTGTGTGTTTGTTACCTTACGCAGCATGTCATTCTGCTCCAACATAGTGTGTATGTGTGTGTGTGTGTGTGTTTGTTACCTTACGCAGCATATCATTCTGCTCCAACATAGTGTGTGTGTGTGTGTGTGTGTGTGTTTGTTACCTTACGCAGCATGTCATTCTGCTCCAACATAGTGTGTGCGTGTGTGTGTGTGTGTGTATGTTTCTTACCTTACGCAGCATGTCATTCTGCTCCACATTGTGTATCTCCCTCGAGTTGATCTCTCCTTTCAGCGTGTACTCAAAGAACTCCCCACTGACGTTCAGTAGGAGCGTACTGACTGGCCCCTCCTCAAGAGAACAGCTGGGAGGAGTTTTTTTGTGGTAGCTGGTGGCTGGGATTCCATAACGCAGGATCACACCTACCAACAGACCTGGGAAGGAGAGAGAGAGAGGGAGTGAGAGAGAGCGAGAGCGAGCGAGCCAGAGATCATGAGGATAGAATATCTTTACACTGCCAAAATTTCTTAAACCTCGTTAGAGGCGGCTTATGGTAGTGAAATTGACATTCAATTCTCTGGCAACCGTTTTGGTGAACATTCCTGCACTCAACATGCCAATTCCACAATCCCTCAAAACATCTGTGTCATTGTGTTGTGTGACGCCTTTTATTGTCCCCAGCACAAGTTGCACCTGTGTAATGATCATGTTGTTTAATCAGCTTCTTGATATGCCACACCTGTCAGGTGAATGGATAATCTTGGCAAAGGAGGAATGCTCACTAACAGGGATGTAAACTAAGAGAGAAATAAGCTTTTTGTGCATATGGAACATTTCTGGGATATTTTATTTCAGCTTATTATTTTTATTATTATTATTATTACAGCTTATTATTATTAATATTATTCCAACTACATTATTATTACTAGCTACATTATTATTATTACTAGCTACATTATTACTGCTAGCTACATTATTATTATTAGCTACATTATTACTGCTAGCTACATTATTATTATTAGCTACATTATTACTGCTAGCTACATTATTATTATTAGCTACATTATTACTGCTAGCTACATTATTATTATTAGCTACATTATTACTGCTAGCTACATTATTATTATTAGCTACATTATTACTGCTAGCTACATTATTATTATTAGCTAGATTATTATTACTACTACTAGCTACATTATTATTATTATTATTATTTACTACTTTTTTATTATTACTACTAGCTACATTATTATTAGCTACATTATTATTATTGTTTTTACTAGTTACAGTATTATTATTATTATTATTATTATTAGCTACACCATTATTAATTATTTACTACTACTAGCTTCATTTTTATTAGCTACATTATTATTAAATTAGTATTACTTCTACTAGCTATATTATTAATATTATTATTACTAGCTACATTATTATTACTACTACTACTACTACTACTACTACTACTACTACTACTACTACTATTATTATTATTATTTCTATTATTACTAGTTACATTATTACTACTAAAGATCATTATTAATTATTGCTACATTACGAGCTACATTATTACTACTAATACTATTATTACTAACTACATTATTATTAAATTGGTATTACTTCTACTACTAGCTACATTATTATTAATATTATTACTACTAGCTACATTATTATTAATATTATTATTACTAGCTACATTATTATTAATACTACTATTATTATTTCTATTATTACTAGTTACATTATTACTACTAAAGATCATTATTAATTATTGCTACATTACGAGCTACATTATTACTACTAATACTATTATTACTAACTACATTATTATTAAATTGGTATTACTTCTACTACTAGCTACATTATTATTATTATTACTAGCTACATTATTATTAATATTATTACTACTAGCTACATTATTATTAATATTATTACTACTAGCTACATTATTATTAATATTATTACTACTAGCTACATTATTATTAATATTATTATTATGAGCTACATTATTACTACTAATACCATTATTACTAACTACATTATTATTATTACTACTATTATTATTTATATTATTACTAGTTACATTATTACTACTAACTACATTACTAATTATTATTGCTACTACTAGCTACATTATTATTATTACTACTATTATTATTTATATTATTACTAGTTACATTATTACTACTAACTACATTATTATTAATATTATTACTACTAGCTACATTATTATTAATATTATTATTACTAGCTACATTATTATTAATATTATTACTACTAACTACATTATTAATTATTATTGCTACTACTAGCTACATTATTATGAGCTACATTATTACTACTAATACCATTATTACTAACTACATTATTATTATGTATTATTATTACTAGCTACACTATTGTTATTACTACACTATCACATTTGCTAGCTACATTATTATTATTATTACTGTAGCTATCATTAATATTTTACTATTAATATTTTATTATTATATTACTACATTATCATTATTACATTTGCTAGCTACATTATGATTACTAGCTGCATTATTATTATTATTATTACTAGCTACATTATTATTACTGCTTAAGTCAGTATTAGGACATTAGCATAGAGTCAGTCATGTCTCAGCAACACACGGCAGCTGCGTCTGTCTGTCTGTCCTCCAGCTAAGACCAGCCAGGACGGTGTGCAGTGCATCTTAAAGAGGGCCAGGCTCACACACAGACTACGCAGAGAGATAGACGGACAAATTCTGGTCCTCTAGGCAACCCCAGCAGGCTGTGGCAACCTCCTACTAATGACACCGAAGAGGCATATGCCATGTGAAACCGTTTCTAACTGACAATATGTGTTATTATCCTGCAACATGGTGCTTGACAAGGACTGAAATAGGTGCTGGTGGTAATTTTTGCCAATATTCTATCAGGAACTCAAGCAGTAGAAATTGGATGTCCCGGGAACTCCGTTGTGGTGAGTTCCTGGATGGAGTGTCACTGTCCCTGGGGCTCTACCGTCCGTCCTGTGGATTGTCACTGTCCCTGGGGCTCTACCGTCCTGTGGATTGTCACTGTCCCTGGGGCTCTACCGTCCTGTGGATTGTCACATTCCCTGGGGCTCTTACCGTCCTGTGGAGTGTCACTGTCCCTGGGGCTCTACTGTCCTGTGGAGTGTCACTGTCCCTGGGGCTCTACTGTCCTGTGGATTGTCACTGTCACTAGGGCTCTACCGTCCTGTGGAGAATAAAAATCTACTCTGGGCACACTGCCTGCCCATCAAGACATCTATAGCATCTTGTGTCTCAGAAAGGCCAGGAAGATCAAGGACCACAACCACCCGAGCCACGGCCTGTTCACCCCGCTACCATCCAGAAGGCGAGGTCAGTACAAGTGCATCAAAGCTGGGACCGAGAGACTGAAAAACAGCTTGTATCTCCATCTCATCAGACTGTTATACAGCCACTATTAGCCTGCCTCTGCCCTGAACTTAGTCACGGTTACTAGCCGGCTACCACCCGGTACTCTACCCTGCACTTTAGAAACTGTTGCCCTATGTACACAGACATTGAACACTGGTCACTTTAATAATGTTTACATACTGTTTAACCCACTGTATAATGTATATACTGTATTCTAGTCAAGGTTCATCCTACACACAGTACATTCTGAAAGTATTCAGACCACTTTACTTTTTCTACATTTTGTTACTTATTGTAAAATGGATTAAAGTTTTTTTTCCCTCATTAATCTACACACAATACCCCATAATGACAAAGAAAACTGGTTTAGACATTTTTGCACATTTATAAAAACATTAAAACAGAAATATCACATTGACATAAGTATTCAGACCCTTTACTCAGTACTTTGTTGAAGATCCTTTAGCAACGATTACAGCCTCGAGTCTTCTTGGGCATGACGCTACAGGCTTGGCACACCTGTATTTGTGGAGTTTCTCCCATTCTTCTCTACAGATCCTCTCAAGCTCTGTCAGGTTGAATGGAAAGCGTTGCTGCACAGCTATTTTCAGGTCTCTCCAGAGATGTTCAAATCGGGTTCAAGTCAGGGCTTTGACTGGGCCACAAAGACATTCAGAGACTTGTCCCGAAGCCACTCCTGCATTGTCTTGGCTGTGTGCTTAGGGTCGTTGTCCTGTTGGAAGGTGAATCTTCGCCCCAGTCTGAGGTCCTGAGTGTTCTGGGGCAGGTTTTCATCAAGGATCTCTCTGTACTTTGCTCTGTTCATCTTTGCCTCGATCCTGACAATGGTATTGAGTTTTCCACCACAGTCATCGGCTTCATCAATAAGTGCATTGACGACATCGTCCCCACAGTGACCGCACGTACATATTCCAACCAGAAGCCATGGATTACAGGCAACATCCGCACCGAGCTAAAGGCTACAGCTGCCGCGTTCAAGGAGCGGGACACTAATCTGGACGCTTAAAAGAAATCCCGCTATGCCCTCAGACGAACCATCAAATAAGCAAAGCGTCAAAGGATGAAGATGATTATTGATGAAGACTAAGGGGTTATACTCCTCAATGCCATTGACATATTCCAGTCTGTGCTAGAAAAACAGCCCTGTAGCGTAGCATTCACATCATCTGACTACTTTCGTATTGAGCGAGTCACTGGTACTTCCTGCTTTAGTATGACGGCTATGAAAAATATCCCCCTCAGCACTGCGCCAAAATGCAAACTCCTTCAGTTTGAGTTGAAAATGTTTTTTTTATAACATCTCTTGGTAGATAGTGTGGTCTACAGCCTATCATGAAGTACTCTACCTCAGGCAAGCAATACCTCGAGACTACCTTAATATTTGACATTGCGCACCAGCTGTTATTGACAAATAGACACCCCCCTACCCCCCGTCTTACCGGAAATAGCTGTTCTGTCCTGTTGATGCACGAAAACCCAGCCAACTGTATATGATCCATGTTGTCGTTCAGCCACGACTCATAAGATATTACAGTTTTTAATGTCCCGTTGGTAGGATAGTCTTGAACGGAGCTCATCCAGTTTATTCTCCAATGATTGCACGTTGGCCAATAGAACGGATGATAGAGGCGGGTTAACCACTCGTCGACAAATTCTCACAAGGCACCCTGATCTGCCCCCCCCTGTATTTTCTTATTGCGAATGACGGGATTTAGGCCTTGTCTTGGAGCAACAAAAACACACAAAATAGCAGAATTGGTTAAGAGCTTTACAACGGCAGCCATTCTCAAGTGACTGCATGTTCGCCAACAGAACGGAGAGAGTTTATCCACTCGCCGACGTAGTCTCGTCAGGTATCCTGCACACCAACCTCTATAACACCGCCAAATAGATACTATTTTCAGTCATAGGAAATGGTGGAGGAACCATTAGGTAAAAAAATTAATTACAATCTGCGCAAAAAAAAAAAGCTGCCCTCCAGCAACAGGGCTTTGGGAAATTTAAATCCTATTTTTTTTATTTTTTTTACCTTATTTTAACCAGGTAGGCAAGTTGAGAACACCTTTATTTAACCAGGTAGGCTAGTTGAGAACAAGTTCTCATTTGCAACTGCGACCTGGCCAAGATAAAGCGTAGCAATTCGACACGTACAACAACAGAGTTACACATGGAGTAAAACAAACATACAGTCAATAATACAGTAGAACAAAAGAAAACAAAAAGTCTATATACAATGTGTGCAAATGAGGTAAGATAAGGAAATAAATAGGCCATGGTGGCGAAGTAATAACAATATAGCAATGTAATGGTAGATCGGCAGAAGATGAATGTGCAGGTAGAGATACTGGGGTGCAGAGGAGCAAAATAAATATATAAATACCAGTATGGGGATGAGGTAGGTAGATAGATGGGCTGTTTACAGATGGGCTATGTGCAGGTGCAGTGATCTGTAAGCTGCTCTGACAGCTGGTGCTTAAAGTTAGTGAGGGAGATATGAGTCTCCAGCTTCAGTGATTTTTGCAATTCGTTCCAGTCATGGTCAGCAGAGAACTGGAAGGAAAGACAACCAAAGGAGGAATTGGCTTTGGGGTGACCAGTGAGATATACCTGCTGGAGCGCTTGCTACAAGTGGGTGCTGCTATGGTGACCAGTGAGCTGAGATAAGGCGGGGCTTTACCTAGCAGAGACTTGTAGATGACCTGGAGCCAGTGGGTTTGGCGACGAGTATGAAGCGAGGGCCAACCAACGAGAGCGTACAGGTCGCAATGGTGGGTAGTGTATGGGGCTTTGGAGACAAAACGGATGGCACTGTGATAGACTGCGTCCAGTTTGTAGAGTAGAGTGTGAGGCTATTTTATAGATGACATCAACGAAGTCGAGGAGCGGTAGGATGGTCAGTTTTACGAGGGTATGTTTGGCAGCATGAGTGAAGGATGCTTTGTTGCGATATAGGAAGCCGATTCTAGATTTAATTTTGGATTGGAGATGCTTAATGTGAGTCTGGAAGGAGAGTTTATAGTCTAACCAGACACCTAGGTATTTGTAGTTGTCCACGTATTCTAAGTCAGAGCCGTCCAGAGTAGTGATGCTGGACGGGCGAGCAGGTGTGGGCAGTGATCGATTGAATAGCATGCATTTAGGTTTACTTGCGTTTAAGAGCAGTTGGAGGCCACGGAAGGAGAGTTGTATGGCATTGAAGCTCGTCTGGAGGTTAGTTAACACAGTGTCCAAGGAGGGGCCAGAAGTATACAGAATGGTGTCGCCTGCATAGAGGTGGATCAGAGAATCACCAGCAGCAAGAGCAACATCATTGATGTATACAGAAAAGAGAGTCGGCCCGAGAATTGAACCCTGTGGCACACCCATAGAGACTGTCAGAGATCCGGACAACAGGCTCTCCGATTTGACACAATGAACTCTATCAGAGAAGTAGTTGGGAAACCAGGCGAGGCAATCATTTGAGAAACCAAGGCTGTTGAGTCTGCTGATAAGAATGTGGTGATTGACAGAGTCGAAAGCCTTGGCCAGGTCAATGAATACGGCTGCACAGTAATGTCTCTTATCGATGGCGGTTATGATATCGTTTAGGACCTTGAGCGTGGCTGAGGTGCACCCGTGACCAGCTCGGAAACCAGATTGCAAAGCAGAGAAGGTATGGTGGGATTCGAAATGATCGGTAATCTGTTTGTTAACTTGGCTTTCGAAGACCTTAGAAAGACAGGGTAGGATAGATACAGGTCTGTAGCAGTTTGGGTCTAGAGTGTCACCCCCTTTGAAGAGGGGGATGACCGCGGCAGCTTTCCAATCTTTGGGAATCTCAGACGATACGAAAGAGAGGTTTAACAGGCTAGTAATAGGGGTTGCAACAATTTTGGCAGATAATTTTAGAAAGAGAGGGTTCAGATCGTCTAGTCCGGCTGATTTGTAGGTGTCCAGATTTTGCAGCTCTTTCAGAACATCAGCTATCTGGATTTGGGTAAAGGAGAAACGGTGGGGGCTTTGGCGGGTTGCTGTGCCGGGCAGTTGACCGGGATAGGTGCCGGGCAGTTGACCGGGATAGGGGTAGCCATGTGGAAAGCATGGCCAGCCGTAGAGAAATGCTTACTGAAATTCTCAATTATAGTGGATTTATCGGTGGTGACCGTGTTTCATAGCCTCAGAGCAGTGGGCAGCTGGGAGGAGGTGCTCTTATTCTCTAAGGGGGATAGGCTCTTGATTCACATCACATTGACATGTCTCGACTCAGCAGAGTAAGAAGCACATTTTCAGATACATCAGGTGATGTTTGTATTGTAGTTGCGCCACACTGACTGCATCCCATGGCAGATATGCAGATAAATATATTCAGAGATTGATAGCGCGAGAGATAGATAGAGACAGACAGACAGACAGACAGACAGACAGATTAGATAGATAGATTAGATAGGAGACAGACTGACAGACAGACAGATTAGATAGATATTCCATCCATGATATGGAGCAGTTACTACAAGCTGCTATGGGTAATGAATGAGTCAACACAGTATTTGTAAGCCCAGGCCATGACGTTATACAATTTATCTGCTAATATGTCAAGTAAAAATCATGATTAGGCCTACTAGCCAATAGTGCAATGTGATTCAGGCTATACCAATAGAGTCAAAGCTACAATATATTGCTATTTGTTGGTGGCATAGGAACATGGCTCTGTGGGTATCTATGCAGGACTGTGATGCCCAATCTAAATACTGTGTAGCACATTCCAGAGGCTGTCACTCCCATCTGAACCAATTAGGACTGGGAATGAGCGCTGAATGGCGCATCATGTAATACCGTAACATTTTAACTGTCTACAATGTACCTACAACATTGATCAATTGTAACTAACTCGTCGTGGTTCAATGTAGCAGTGACATAGAGCCGCACTAATAATCACCGACGTGAGTTGGCATCATTCATACGGGGATTAGGGGGTTGGGTTGGCAAAGTTACATGCGTTGCAAACGTCTGACAGATTAATGTGTCGAGTCTTACCGTATATCATTGCCAACCCGGTCTCATGGAGAAAACGAACTCTTCTGTGTTTGAAAAGCCAAATGGTCAGAATTGTTAATGTCAGCAGTAAAATGAATGTCAATAAATTCACACTGTCCTGTCGATGACTTTCTTCTGCCTCTTTCTCAGATGCCAGTTCCTCCATAACGCCGTCCTCGGCGTTCATTTTAGAGGCCTGGTTTATCAGCAGAATTAAAATGGGAAATAACATCAATTGCTTTTCCAAAGGAAAGAAGAATCTGCATAGCTTTGGTTTTTTGGCAACAGCAGCATCCATGGTACAGTTTGATGAGCCAAGCCTTTCAGACCAATCAGACTTCTTCTTCTTCTTTAGGATTGTGTTGACGGCTCGCATCCAATTGAATGTGCATACACCGCCCCCTACTGTACTGGAGTGTGAGGCCATTCACGGAATACCCACATTAATTAACAAGAAAAGGAAAAATTACCCTGAAAAGTATTAGCCCTCAGTAAAACACCACCCCATTCCACTATTTAACCTTCCCTAATCCTACTCCAGACCAACCGTCTGGGAGGACAGAGCACTACCACTCAACACCCCCTGCAAATGTTCAGCAGTAAACTCACAGGACTCCTCTCAGGATCCCCCACCCCGTACCCATCTTCGTCTACCACCCTCTTCACTGCTTCGGCATACAACATTTTCTGTGCTGGGCCAGAATCATCCTTTACATCCTCGGACAGAGGCCCGATCTCGGCGGTCCTCACTGCAGGAATTTCATCCACACTCTCGTCCGGTTCCATCTCTGAGCTACTGGAGCACGTATTCTGCTTTTTGCACTTGACGCCAACCTTCCTCGACAGACTGCTTCCCTCTACACTCATCTTCTTCTCAACAGTCATCACTGCACTCACCACCACATCTAATTCATTCTCACTCTCGTCACTCTCAGTTTCCTCAAGGTCTTCCAAACGGTTCTGTGAAATCCCTCATTCCATATTCCCTCGTAAACATTTCCAGTTTATTTTTCTTGTCCATCATCTTGTTCTTCGCCAGATCTTCCAGAAGGCCTGTGTAATCACCCACTCCATGTTTATTCATAATATGCTACACTTGATTTCTTCTTTCCTTTTCCTCCTTCTTCTCCTCCATCGTTTAATGGCGGTTGGCATCCAATACGTTGCATTACCACCCCAACTGGACTATAATATACATCCATTATACTTTGTTATACAAAATAAAAAATAATTTAAAAAATAGTTAAATACTTGTTTTAAAAATGTAAAAAAATGTCTTTGTCTTCTTTCTTCTTCTGGTATTATGGCGGTCCGCAAACAGAGAGGTGAATGCCGCCACCTACTGGATGGGGTGAAAACTTAACGTTGTAATAATAGGGGAAGGGGAAAAAACATACACCTAATATTCCATAAGCAACTAAATACATATACTAAAATTCCTTCAGTCGGATTAAAATGTCTATCTTCATCCAGCATTCCCTGCAACGTATCGGACGTGAAGTCCTGGAGATACAAAAATATTTTCGGCACCTTCACAATGATATCGAGTTATTCTATTTGTTATAATTTTGTCAAGTGCAATTTATCACTTGCGCAATAAACGCAAACTAAGTTCACCTTCTTCACTATTAGTATTTCAAGATCCCTCTGATGCATTACATGAACTACAGGCTGTGGGGAATCCACTACCATCTCATCACCACTCGCTCCTTCAGCATGTGTACTGCCTCCACATAGGAGACCTAATGGATAGCCTTGATCCTAGTTACTGCGGCCTCTTTCACCCTTACAGGGCACTCTAGGAAATCTGGAAAGTGGTTCCTACCACCGTTCTTCCTCAGACTCTTCACCCACGACACCCTTTCAGCTCCACTCATCTTCATTCTCACGCCAACAGAATCTAACAATGCTTCCTATTCTGCCATTGGTCCAAAAATCGAAGCTGCACCCACCGTCTCTACTCCGTGGTACTGCGCAAGGTTGATGACTAGATGACTAGCAAAACATGGTTGATGACTAGATGACTAGCAAAACATGGTTGATGACAAGATGACTAGCAAAACACAGTTGATGACTAGATGACTAGCAAAACACAGTTGATGACTAACAAAACATGGTTGATGACTAGATGACTAGCAAAACATGGTTGATGACAAGATGACTAGCAAAACATGGTTGATGACTAGTAAAACATGGTTGATGACTAGATGACTAGTAAAACATGGTTGATGACTAGTAAAACATGGTGGATGACTAGATGACTAGTAAAACATGGTTGATGACTAGATGACTAGTAAAACATGGTTGATGACTAGTAAAACATGGTTGATGACTAGTAAAACATGGTTGATGACTAGTAAAACATGGTTGATGACTAGATGACTAGTAAAACATGGTTGATGACTAGATGACTAGTAAAACATGGTTGATGACTAGTAAAACATGGTTGATGACTAGTAAAACATGGTTGATGACTAGTAAAACATGGTTGATGACTAGATGACTAGTGAAACATGGTTGATGACTAGTAAAACATGGTTGATGACTAGTAAAACATGGTTGATGACTAGATGACTAGTAAAACATGGTTGATGACTAGTAAAACACAGTTGATGACTAGTAAAACATGGTTGATGACTAGATGACTAGTAAAACATGGTTGATGACTAGTAAAACATGGTTGATGACTAGATGACTAGTAAAACATGGTTGATGACTAGATGACTAGTAAAACATGGTTGATGACTAGATGACTAGTTAAACATGGTTGATGACTAGTAAAACATGGTTGATGACTAGATGACTAGTAAAACATGGTTGATGACTAGATGACTAGTAAAACATGGTTGATGACTAGTAAAACATGGTTGATGACTAGTAAAACATGGTTGATGACTAGATGACTAGTTAAACATGGTTGATGACTAGTAAAACACAGTTGATGACTAGTAAAACATGGTTGATGACTAGATGACTAGTAAAACATGGTTGATGACTAGTAAAACATGGTTGATGACTAGATGACTAGTAAAACATGGTTGATGACTAGATGACTAGTAAAACATGGTTGATGACTAGATGACTAGTTAAACATGGTTGATGACTAGTAAAACATGGTTGATGACTAGATGACTAGTAAAACATGGTTGATGACTAGATGACTAGTAAAACATGGTTGATGACTAGTAAAACATGGTTGATGACTAGTAAAACATGGTTGATGACTAGATGACTAGTTAAACATGGTTGATGACTAGTAAAACATGGTTGATGACTAGATGACTAGTAAAACATGGTTGATGACTAGTAAAACATGGTTGATGACTAGTAAAACATGGTTGATGACTAGATGACTAGTTAAACATGGTTAATGACTAGTAAAACATGGTTGATGACTAGATGACTAGTAAAACATGGTTGATGACTAGATGACTAGTTAAACATGGTTGATGACTAGTAAAACATGGTTGATGACTAGATGACTAGTAAAACATGGTTGATGACTAGTAAAACATGGTTGATGACTAGATGACTAGTAAAACATGGTTGATGACTAGTAAAACATGGTTGATGACTAGTAAAACATGGTTGATAACTAGATGACTAGTAAAACATGGTGGATGACTAGATGACTAGTAAAACATGGTTGATGACTAGATGACTAGCAAAACATGGTGGATGACTAGTAAAACATGGTTGATGACTAGATGACTAGCAAAACATGGTGGATGACTAGATGACTAGTAAAACATGGTTGATGACTAGATGACTAGCAAAACATGGTTGATGACTAGTAAAACATGGTTGATGACTAGATCAAATCAAATCAAATCAAATGTATTTATATAGCCCTTCGTACATCAGCTGATATCTCAAAGTGCTGTACAGAAACCCAGCCTAAAACCCCAAACAGCAAGCAATGCAGGTGTAGAAGCACGGTGGCTAGGAAAAACTCCCTAGAAAGGCCAATACCTAGGAAGAAACCTAGAGAGGAACCAGGCTATGTGGGGTGGCCAGTCCTCTTCTGGCTGTGCCGGGTGGAGATTATAACAGAACATGGCCAAGATGTTCAAATGTTCATAAATGACCAGCATGGTCGAATAATAATAAGGCAGAACAGTTGAAACTGGAGCAGCAGCACAGTCAGGTGGAAGTTGAAACTGGAGCAGCAGCATGGCCAGGTGGACTGGGGACAGCAAGGAGTCATCATGTCAGGTAGTCCTGGGGCATGGTCCTAGGGCTCAGGTCAGTTGAAACTGGAACAGCAGCATGGCCAGGTGGACTGGGGACAGCAAGGAGTCATCATGTCAGGTAGTCCTGGGGCATGGTCCTAGGGCTCAGGTCCTCCGAGAGAGAGAAAGAAAGAGAGAAGGAGAGAATTAGAGAACGCACACTTAGATTCACACAGGACACCGAATAGGACAGGAGAAGTACTCCAGATATAACAAACTGACCCCAGCCCCCCGACACATAAACTACTGCAGCATAAATACTGGAGGCTGAGACAGGAGGGGTCAGGAGACACTGTGGCCCCATCCGAGGACACCCTCAGACAGGGCCAAACAGGAAGGATATAACCCCACCCACTTTGCCAAAGCACAGCCCCCACACCACTAGAGGGATATCTTCAACAACCAACTTACCATCCTGAGACAAGGCTGAGTATAGCCCACAAAGATCTCCGCCACGGCACAACCCAAGGGGGGGGCGCCGACCCAGACAGGATGACCACAACAGTGAATCAACCCACTCAGGTGACGCACCCCCTCCAGGGACGGCATGAGAGAGCCCCAGCAAGCCAGTGACTCAGCCCTTGTAATAGGGTTAGAGGCAGAGAATCCCAGTGGAAAGAGGGGAACCGGTTAAACATGGTTAATGACTAGTAAAACATGGTTGATGACTAGATGACTAGTAAAACATGGTTGATGACTAGATGACTAGTTAAACATGGTTGATGACTAGTAAAACATGGTTGATGACTAGATGACTAGTAAAACATGGTTGATGACTAGTAAAACATGGTTGATGACTAGTAAAACATGGTTGATAACTAGATGACTAGTAAAACATGGTGGATGACTAGATGACTAGTAAAACATGGTTGATGACTAGATGACTAGCAAAACATGGTGGATGACTAGTAAAACATGGTTGATGACTAGATGACTAGCAAAACATGGTGGATGACTAGATGACTAGTAAAACATGGTTGATGACTAGATCAAATCAAATCAAATCAAATTTATTTATATAGCCCTTCATACATCAGCTGATATCTCAAAGTGCTGTACAGAAACCCAGCCTAAAACCCCAAACAGCAAGCAATGCAGGTGTAGAAGCACGGTGGCTAGGAAAAACTCCCTAGAAAGGCCAATACCTAGGAAGAAACCTAGAGAGGAACCAGGCTATGTGGGGTGGCCAGTCCTCTTCTGGCTGTGCCGGGTGGAGATTATAACAGAACATGGCCAAGATGTTCAAATGTTCATAAATGACCAGCATGGTCGAATAATAATAAGGCAGAACAGTTGAAACTGGAGCAGCAGCACAGTCAGGTGGAAGTTGAAACTGGAGCAGCAGCATGGCCAGGTGGACTGGGGACAGCAAGGAGTCATCATGTCAGGTAGTCCTGGGGCATGGTCCTAGGGCTCAGGTCAGTTGAAACTGGAACAGCAGCATGGCCAGGTGGACTGGGGACAGCAAGGAGTCATCATGTCAGGTAGTCCTGGGGCATGGTCCTAGGGCTCAGGTCCTCCGAGAGAGAGAAAGAAAGAGAGAAGGAGAGAATTAGAGAACGCACACTTAGATTCACACAGGACACCGAATAGGACAGGAGAAGTACTCCAGATATAACAAACTGACCCCAGCCCCCCGACACATAAACTACTGCAGCATAAATACTGGAGGCTGAGACAGGAGGGGTCAGGAGACACTGTGGCCCCATCCGAGGACACCCCCGGACAGGGCCAAACAGGAAGGATATAACCCCACCCACTTTGCCAAAGCACAGCCCCCACACCACTAGAGGGATATCTTCAACAAACAACTTACCATCCTGAGACAAGGCTGAGTATAGCCCACAAAGATCTCCGCCACGGCACAACCCAAGGGGGGGGGGGCGCCGACCCAGACAGGATGACCACAACAGTGAATCAACCCACTCAGGTGACGCACCCCCTCCAGGGACGGCATGAGAGAGCCCCAGCAAGCCAGTGACTCAGCCCCTGTAATAGGGTTAGAGGCAGAGAATCCCAGTGGAAAGAGGGGAACCGGCCAGGCAGAGATAGCAAGGGCGGTTCGTTGCTCCAGAGCCTTTCCGTTCACCTTCCCACTCCTGGGCCAGACTACACTCAATCATATGACCCACTGAAGAGATGAGTCTTCAGTAAAGACTTAAAGGTTGAGACCGAGTTTGCGTCTCTGACATGGGTAGGCAGACCGTTCCATAAAAATGGAGCTCTATAGGAGAAAGCCCTGCCTCCAGCTGTTTGCTTAGAAATTCTAGGGACAATTAGGAGGCCTGCGTCTTGTGACCGTAGCGTACGTGTAGGTATGTACGGCAGGACCAAATCAGAGAGATAGGTAGGAGCAAGCCCATGTAATGCAAGCCCATGTAATGCAAGCCCATGTAATGCTAGCCCATGTAATGCAAGCCCATGTAATGCAAGCCCATGTAATGCTTTGTAATGCTTTTTAGATGACTAGTAAAACATGGTTGATGACTAGTAAAACATGGTAGATGACTAGATGACTAGTAAAACATGGTTGATGACTAGTAAAACATGGTTGATGACTAGATGACTAGTAAAACATGGTTGATGACTAGATGACTAGTAAAACATGGTTGATGACTACATGACTAGTAAAACATGGTTGATGACTAGTAAAACATGGTTGATGACTAGATGACTAGTAAAACATGGTTGATGACTAGATGACTAGTAAAACATGGTTGATGACTAGATGACTAGTAAAACATGGTTGATGACTAGTAAAACATGGTTGATGACTAGATGACTAGTAAAACATGGTTGATGACTAGATGACTAGTAAAACATGGTTGATGACTAGATGACTAGTAAAACATGGTTGATGACTAGTAAAACATGGTTGATGACTAGTAAAACATGGTTGATGACTAGTAAAACATGGTTGATGACTAGATGACTAGTAAAACATGGTTGATGACTAGATGACTAGTAAAACATGGTTGATGACTAGTAAAACATGGTTGATGACTAGTAAAACATGGTTGATGACTAGTAAAACATGGTTGATGACTAGCAAAACATGGTGGATGACTAGATGACTAGTAAAACATGGTTGATGACTAGTAAAACATGGTTGATGACTAGATGACTAGTAAAACATGGTTGATGACTAGTAAAACATGGTTGATGACTAGATGACTAGTAAAACATGGTTGATGACTAGTAAAACATGGTTGATGACTAGATGACTAGTAAAACATGGTTGATGACTAGTAAAACATGGTTGATGACTAGTAAAACATGGTTGATGACTAGATGACTAGTAAAACATGGTTGATGACTAGATGACTAGTAAAACATGGTTGATGACTAGATGACTAGTAAAACATGGTTGATGACTAGTAAAACATGGTTGATGACTAGTAAAACATGGTTGATGACTAGTAAAACATGGTTGATGACTAGATGACTAGTAAAACATGGTTGATGACTAGATGACTAGTAAAACATGGTTGATGACTAGATGACTAGTAAAACATGGTTGATGACTAGTAAAACATGGTTGATGACTAGTAAAACATGGTTGATGACTAGTAAAACATGGTTGATGACTAGATGACTAGTAAAACATGGTTGATGACTAGATGACTAGTAAAACATGGTTGATGACTAGTAAAACATGGTTGATGACTAGTAAAACATGGTTGATGACTAGTAAAACATGGTTGATGACTAGCAAAACATGGTGGATGACTAGATGACTAGTAAAACATGGTTGATGACTAGTAAAACATGGTTGATGACTAGATGACTAGTAAAACATGGTTGATGACTAGTAAAACATGGTTGATGACTAGATGACTAGTAAAACATGGTTGATGACTAGTAAAACATGGTTGATGACTAGATGACTAGTAAAACATGGTTGATGACTAGTAAAACATGGTTGATGACTAGATGACTAGTAAAACATGGTTGATGACTAGTAAAACATGGTTGATGACTAGATGACTAGTAAAACATGGTTGATGACTAGTAAAACATGGTTGATGACTAGATGACTAGTAAAACATGGTTGATGACTAGTAAAACATGGTTGATGACTAGATGACTAGTAAAACACAGTTGATGACTAGTTAAACATGGTTGATGACTAGTAAAACATGGTTGATGACTAGATGACTAGTAAAACACAGTTGATGACTAGTAAAACATGGTTGATGACTAGATGACTAGTAAAACATGGTTGATGACTAGTAAAACATGGTTGATGACTAGATGACTAGTAAAACACAGTTGATGACTAGTAAAACTTGGTGGATGACTAGATGACTAGTAAAACACAGTTGATGACTAGTAAAACATGGTTGATGACTAGATGACTACCAAAACATGGTTGATGACTAGATGACTAGCAAAACATGGTGGATGACTAGATGACTAGTAAAACACAGTTGATGACTAGTAAAACATGGTTGATGACTAGATGACTAGTTAAACATGGTTAATGACTAGTAAAACATGGTTGATGACTAGATGACTAGTAAAACATGGTTGATGACTAGATGACTAGTTAAACATGGTTGATGACTAGATGACTAGTAAAACATGGTTGATGACTAGTAAAACATGGTTGATGACTAGATGACTAGTAAAACATGGTTGATGACTAGTAAAACATGGTTGATGACTAGTAAAACATGGTTGATGACTAGATGACTAGTAAAACATGGTGGATGACTAGATGACTAGTAAAACATGGTGGATGACTAGTAAAACATGGTTGATGACTAGATGACTAGCAAAACATGGTGGATGACTAGATGACTAGTAAAACACAGTTGATGACTAGTAAAACATGGTTGATGACTAGATGACTAGTAAAACATGGTTGATGACTAGTAAAACATGGTTGATGACTAGTAAAACATGGTTGATGACTAGATGACTAGTAAAACATGGTGGATGACTAGATGACTAGTAAAACATGGTTGATGACTAGTAAAACATGGTTGATGACTAGATGACTAGTAAACATGGTTGATGACTAGTAAAACATGGTTGATGACTAGATGACTAGCAAAACATGGTGGATGACTAGATGACTAGTAAAACACAGTTGATGACTAGTAAAACATGGTTGATGACTAGATGACTAGCAAAACATGGTTGATGACTAGATGACTAGCAAAACATGGTTGATGACTAGATGACTAGTAAAACATGGTTAATGACTAGATGACTAGTAAAACATGGTTGATGACTAGATGACTAACAAAACATGGTTGATTACTGCCAAAACATTTTTACTAGTCATCAACCCACATTTTTCTTCATTCACAACATCTCGTAATTTCATAAATACGAGCATACGACTGGAAAAAAAACATTTGAAAGCCCCACCAACTGGTACTAGTGGGGAACTCTTGCCTGGCTACCCATCCACATGTTTGCTTCCTCCTCGACAACTTCTCAAATGCGTTCAACCCGTTCTGATTGGTTCCAGAAACTGATGGGGTGGACCAGAGCTGGCCTACACGAATCATGAATCAGGTAATTTTGAAGTCAGCAAAAACTACTTCTAGGATGGTAGGTCCAGACTGGCGTGTGGCGCGATCGATAGAGCAGCATAATTAAATTCAGGATGAGTTGTCAGGAAACCTGTCAGGCAAGGGAAGCTCTATTGGTTCTTTCACGACAACTGGGAACTCTGAATAAAACTGAGGTAAAATCATGAATTTACTGATCTTCAGGTCGGTAAGTCGGAGCTCTAGGATGACACCGCCGAGTTTCCGACTTGGAATTCCTAGTTACTGTTACAGTTCAAAACCATTCTTCCCAGTCGGAGATAGTTTTTCTTCGAGTTCCCAGTTGTCTTGAACGAGGCATATCATCCTGTGTTTCCTACTTGACTTGCACCTTTCTGACGTCATTTGTCAACAACAACAAAAAACAGCAAGTATGGCAGCATCTTCAGCAGTTGTTGTTTATGGAAAGAACAAAATACAAATTGATCAAAATTGATTCTGTTCATCTTCCTTTTGATTTAGAAAGTGAAAGCAGCTCTAGCAGCTCTCTACTTTTTATGGGCAAAAAAGAGCAAAACATTCACAAGCCTTCTAATGACCTCCATGTTTTATGTTTTTTCCAAGTTCAAAATGGTAATGTACTCAACTCATATTTACAACTTCACAACTGGTAATTACCACTTTCCCATTTGGTTATGAACACAGCTTAGAGCAGAGAAACCCTGAACTGTAGTTCAACGTTTTAAAGGAACACTGCACCTTTCTGAGGACACACTACAGCTAAAGTTGTAGAGCCCCCTTGGATGAAAATCAAAATCCCCATGGTTCATTTGGGTTTAATAGGGAGAAGAATAAATAAACTCATACTCATCAATTTAATCCAGACATATTTTCACGAGACTTCACTATTGTTTTATAGTTTATCAAACTGCCTAATCCTAGTGCTGCGGTTTGACAGTTCCACCACGTCACAAAACAGGAAATTTAGATTTCCTTTTGTCATTTCTTCTTAAAGGATGTTTTCCTTTAGAAAATGACAACTCATCAGATTTAGGGCTGAATAAGCAGTAGGTAGCTGGAACAAAGTTTCCAGTCCAATGAGTGTATGCCTCAGTTAAGTTTACTGTAGTTAAATTTACTGTAGTTCTGTGTGTTCTTTTAAGTAAGTGGTGTCATTGCTGTATTGTATCTTGTTTTTTCATTTTCTGGTCTGGATGTTACCTAATATAATGTACCTATCAGTGGTGTAATCAGTTGTGTACAGTACTTAAGTAAAAGTACTACTTAAGTAGTTTTTGGGTATCTCTACTTTACTTTACTATTTATATGTTTGGCTACTTTTACTTCACTTACATTAAATAATAAAAAGAAAATAATGTACTTTTTACTCCATACATTTTCTCTGACACCCAAAATTACACGTTACATTTCGACAGGAAAATGGTCCAATTCACTTATCAAGAGAACATCCCTGGTCACTAATCTGGTAGCCTCTGCCATGGTAAGGCCTCTGTTTACCACATGGCCAATGACAATGGCCTGGACTTCATTAGACAAAACAGTTCCCTGCAATCTGCCTCCCTCCCTCTGGTGTAGGGCAGCTGCCTCTAAGGTACAGGGTTGATTAACCGGGTGGAAGCCGCCTAGAGATGGCTATTTAACAGTCTGATGGCCTTGAGATAGAAGCTGTTTTTCAGTCTCTCGGTCCATGCGTTGATGCATCTGTACTGACCTCGCCTTCTGGATGATAGCGAGGTGAACAGGCTGTGGCTCGGGTGGTTGTTGTCCTTGATGATCTTTTTGGCCTTCCAGTGACATCGGGTCATGTAGGTGTCCTGGAGGGAAGGCAGTGTGCCCCCGGTGATGCGTTGAACAGTCCGCACCACCCTCTGGAGAGCCCTGCGATTTCAGGCGGTGCAGCCCGACAGGATGCTGTCAATGGTGCATCTGTAAAAGCTTGTCTTTGGGGCCAAGACAAATTTCTTCAGCCTATTGAGGTTGAAGAGGCGCTATTGCGCCTTCACCACACTGTGTGGGTGGACCATTTCAGATTGTCAGTGATGTGTACGCCAAGGAACTTGAAGCTTTCCACCTTCTCCACTGCTGTCCCTTCGATATGGATAGGGGCGTGCTCCCTCTGCTGTTTCCTGAAGTCCACGATCACCTCCTTCGTTTTGTTGATGTTGAGGGAGGTTTCTTTCCAGGCACCACTTCGCCAGGGCCATCACCCCCTCCCTGTAGGGTGTCTTGTCATTGTTGGTAGTTTATGCCCATTACTGTTGTGTCGTCTGCAAACTTAATGATTGAGTTGGAGGCCTACATGGCCACGCAGTCATGGGTGAACAGGGAGTACAGGAGGGGGCTGAGCACACACCCTTGTGGGGCCCCAGTGTTGAGGATCAGCGAAGTGGAGGTGTTGTTTCCTTCCTTCACCACCTGGGGGCGACCCGTCAGGAAGTCCAGGACCCAGTTGCACAGGGCGGGGTTCAGACCCAGGGAGTCAAGCTTAATGATGAGCTTGGAGGGTACTATGGTGTTGAATGCTGAGCTATAGTCAATGAACAGCACTCTTACATAGGTATTCCTCTTGTCCAGATGGGACAGAGCAGTGAGCAGGGTGATGGCGATTGCATCGTCTGTGGATCTTTTGGGGCGGTAAGCAAATTGGAGTGGGTGTCAGGTAAGGTGGAGGTGATATGAACCTTAAATAGCCTCTCAAAGCACTTCATGATGACAGAAGTGAGTCATTTAGTTCAGTTGCCTTCGCTTTTTTGGAAACAGGGACAATGGTGGACATTTTGAAGCAAGCGTGGACAACAGACTGGGAGAGATTGAATATACGGTGACCAATTGTGGTTCCCACCATGTGAAATCAATTATCAATAACGAGTAGTCATTATGTATGGTTATCATGTATCATACAGTACATGTCATTTAAATGTTTATACTTTACAAACACACACTTTATTTCTCTAGTTCTCAAAATCCATATATAGTAGAATTGTTTTATTTTTTTATCTATAGGTTTACCAAATGGTTAAGTGATTAACCATTAAGCACAGTTGGATTAAGTGATGGTCAAATGTATTCAAACAAATGAGAAGAGAATCATATGAAAAGCCTTGTGAGCATTGCACTGTGAAAGGCAATGACTTTATATGAAAGGTATTGCTAGATGAAACACTCATTAGATTTGGTGAGAAAGTTACTGTGTGATTTTGTGTGTTGTACATAGTCAATTGAAAATGTGCTTTCAGTTTTTGATGATCAGGTGACATTTTACCACATACTTGTGAAGAATAGTACCAAAGCGATAAAAAATAACTAAATGTGGTCATATTCAGAACATGTGGTAGCCTGTACAGACACAGTACAGCAGGAGGTGTCAGAAACATGCTGCAACCCTGTTTGTTCTCTTGTAAATGTCAAACAGGCCTCCATAACAAATGATCATGTGAAATGTTCAGATAGACAGAATAGCCTAGTTGTTTGTGACCAGAGCATGAATTAACGTTTGTTTTATCGTGATGATAAGAGGTTATACACCTTAGTTCAGAAGCAGCAGCACGTCCCGTTGTGTTACAGTGAGTGTGTATACATAGGCCGCAGCCTATAATTAGAATGGACAAGTAGCTTAAGTAGTTAGCTAATAAGCATGTTTTGTTTGACGCATAAATAAAGTTAAAGCACAACTGATCCACCCATGGATAGTACGTCGGGAAAGAGTTTAACAGACTGCATTGCATGATGCATCATCACGTGTCAAAATCCGACATTACAACAAACAAACAGAAACGTAAAATGGTATTAAAAATGTTTTACTTCATAGAATGTACGATATCTGGACGAATGTTTATTTTTATTACCAATGATTTATATACATCTGACGGAGTTCTATTAACCTGAGCCGCGGTGTACGGGTCTATGGCCCGGTGACGTGAACGGAAAAAAAGCATTCTTCTCATGTCGAACAATAATCTGCGCCACTCAGTCATGTTGTCAACAGGGCAGCATGGTGCATCGTCCAGAAACATACACTTTATATTTGATATAACATATACGTTAGAATGTTTGAACTAGTTTTAATTTGAGGCAGATTAAACGTAATTATCCAAAACAATCACTTTTGCATGTGAAAACACCATTTTGGTCATTACTCCACGTGCTTAATCTAGCCTAGACTACGAGACATTTGTTTTGAGATTATTTCGTTTTGGGGTTTGAACCGTCACCTTGCTCGTGCCCGGGAGGCAGCCGGTTCCAAAAGGAATGCAATCACCTTTCACCGATTTAACCCCTCTCACCGGCGGTAAACCGGGCCAGATAATCGAAACCCCTCACTGTTTACCACACTGCATAATGAGCGCTGCTAAAACAACGCCCAACTCCCAAAAAGCAGAACACTGATTTGATTGGCTGACATTGTCCACGTTGCCCCCTCCCAGACTGTTGTTGTACTGTGATTCGCTGTTACTAAGTAACGGATTGCAAAGTATTGATTGGCTGTTGAACTGTGTAAGGAAAAGGGAAGCTCAAACGAAAGACATGTTTACGAGTACGTGATAAGAAGCCAGAAACCGAGGAGGCAAGAAGACCGAAATACCTGTACATGTTATACAAAGTAGGCGATAAATCTTCTGGGGACAGACTCTTATCATATTTTCCTATACACGTTTGATTGGTTTATTGTTAAAAGGACAAAATGGGTTGCTGGTTCTCCAAAAAATCCAAGAGAAAATCACCCGAAAAGGAACCTACTCCGAAAACGGTGGAAGATAAGGCGAACAGCAGCAACGCCAACAACATTGACCTCTGCAGCAATACAACAGAGGACCCACCTAAACAATACAGCTGGGACAAACGTGAAAAGGTATGGAGATGATGCATGCATGGCCAGGGAGACTAGCGGCGAGGATGCATGTATGACCAGGGGGGATCGCTGAGGATGCATGTATGACCAGGGGGGATCGCTGAGGATGCATGTATGACCAGGGGGGATCGCTGAGGATGCATGCATGGCCAGGGAGACTAGCAGCGAGGATGCATGTATGACCAGGGGGGATCGCTGAGGATGCATGTATGACCAGGGGGGATCGCTGAGGATGCATGCATGGCCAGGGAGACTAGCAGCGAGGATGCATGTATGACCAGGGGGGATCGCTGAGGATGCATGTATGACCAGGGGTGATCGCTGAGGATGCATGTATGACCAGGGGGGATCGCTGAGGATGCATGTATGACCAGGGGGGATCGCTGAGGATGCATGTATGGCCAGGGGGGATCGCTGAGGATGCATGTATGGCCAGGGGTGATCGCTGAGGATGCATGTATGGTTAGGGATAGAACGAGTCAAAATTCACCCAAGGCTGAAAAACGGCCAAAAAACGTTGGTTGAGAACGAACACTAGCGCCAGGCAATAGCAAATGAATTAAAACGAACCTTCGCTGGGTCTCTTCTGACTGGAATGATCCTTAGAATTCCATTTCCCTAAATGGCACCAAACAAATTATACCTTTTTTATTTGACCACTACAGTCTGTTCATAGGAAGAAACTGAAAAATAACAACTCGTGTAGAAAGTAAACATCCGCACCTCGATGGTGCCAAGTGTGCTTATGTCTGTATAATGTCTGTTATGTCTGTATAAGAGGAAGTCGGAAATAAATTGTAACTTGACTATTTCTGGTCTAGCGATCGATGAAAGCAGAGTACGCTGTTTACTCAACCTTGTGTCATTAGAAAGAGATGATTATCCTGATTATAATGGTGACTTTAAAAAATATATATAAACATTGCGAAATATACCAGCATGCCTCTCTATAAGAAAACAAGGGGGAGCTCAGCGTTCCAAGGGAAACAAGTATTTCGGGGCTAGCGTTTGATGACAACGGAGTACGCTGCCCAGCATTACACAATTAGAAAGAGGAGCTTCATGATTAAAATGGTGTCCGACTTGTAAAATTCAAATATACACACTGCGAGATATTATGTAAAAACAAACATACCTATCTATATTTCCCCTACTGGAGGAAACAATGGGATGACCTCAGAGTTCCGTAAGTTTTTTTTGTTTTGACGTTTTAGCCACCAGAAATTGGTAAACTCATTAGAAATAAGTTTATCCTGATTTAAAATGGTGTAGAACTTAAAACCATTAAAATAAATATATTTTGAGATATTTGGTGAAATAGACAGACATGTCCCTATTTTCCCAAAAAGTTCCAAGAGCAGTCTTTTATTTTACCAGCTTGCCATTTATCTACTACTGTTTGCCTTTTTGTGTTCGCCTTTTTGTGTTTTGTAATGTAGCGATTAAGAGCGTTGGGCAGTAACCGAAAGGTGGCTGGTTCGAATCCACGAACCGACTAGGTAAAAAATTGTATGTACCCTTGAGCAAGGCACTTACCCAGGGTCGCACTTGAAAAGAGCTTCTGCTCAATGACCCTAAGGCAGCCTTTCTTAATGCATGGGTCGCGATGTGTCAGAGTAAATGTATGAATATTTCATAATTTACTGGAATTGATTTGGCCAACTGCGTCTGCGCACTCTGCTTAGCAGCGGTCTCTGCTCAGTTTGGCAGCTGCGGTAGAGGGAGATGCCCTTGTGCTTCGCGGTTTACCGGATCATTTTCCTGCAGTTTTGTTGTAGATCACTCCGCGACACACGACGCAGCGCTGTCGTTCAGCAGCAGATGATGATGATGTGCTGTCGTTCAGCAGCAGATGATGATGTGCTGTCGTTCAGCAGATGATGATGTGTGGTCGTTCAGCTGCAGATGATGTGCTGTCGTTCAGCAGCAGATGATGTGCTGTCGTTCAGCAGCAGATGATGTGCTGTCGTTCAGCTGCAGATGATGATGATGGTGTGCTGTCGTTCAGCAGATGAAGTGCTGTCGTTCAGCTGATGATGATGATGATAATGATGTGCTGTCGTGCAGCAGCAGATGATGTGCTGTCGTTCAGCAGCAGATGATGATGATGTGCTGTCGTTCAGCAGCAGATGATGATGATGTGCTGTCGTTCAGCAGCAGATGATGTGCTGTCGTTCAGCAGCAGATGATGTGCTGTCGTTCAGCTGCAGATGATGATGATGATGGTGTGCTGTCGTTCAGCAGATGAAGTGCTGTCGTTCAGCTGATGATGATGATGATAATGATGTGCTGTCGTGCAGCAGCAGATGATGATAATGATGTGCTGTCATGCAGCAGCAGATGATGTGCTGTCGTTCAGCAGCAGATGATGGTGTGCTGTCGTTCAGCAGCAGATGATGGTGTGCTGTCGTTCAGCAGCAGATGATGATGTGCTGTCGTTCAGCAGCAGATGATGATGTGCTGTCGTTCAGCAGCAGCAGATGATGATGATGTGCTTTCGTTCAGCAGATGATGATGATGTGCTGTCGTTCAGCAGATGATGATGATGTGCTGTCGTTCAGCAGCAGATGATGTGCTGTCGTTCAGCAGCAGATGATGTGCTGTCGTTCAGCAGCAGATGATGTGCTGTCATTCAGCAGATGATGATGATGTGCTGTCGTTCAGCAGATGATGATGATGTGCTGTCGTTCAGCAGCAGATGATGTGCTGTCGTTCAGCAGCAGATGATGTGCTGTCGTTCAGCAGCAGATGATGTGCTGTCATTCAGCAGCAGATGATGTGCTGTCGTTCAGCAGCAGATGATGATGGTGTGCTGTCGTTCAGCAGCAGATGATGATGTGCTGTCGTTCAGCAGATGATGATGATGATGTGCTGTCGTTCAGCAGCAGATGATGTGCTGTCAGCCACTGACTTATCATTCCCACTCGCAATCACTCACCGCTGTCACCAACTGGACTCATGCTAGCTACAAGTTCTGACTGAGCTCAATTGTCATGAAACACAAATACAGTGATGAGTTTCTCTCTTTTTAATACCAACTTTGAGAAGTAAGAAGGAGCGCCCACAATGTGTTTTGTGTGGAGAAGTGCTTAACGTTAGTAATGAGTCTCTCAAAAAGCGAACAAATGAATAAAACGCCACGTCCTGACCAAACACCCACAGCATGACGGTAAACCCAGGGAGGTCTTTCAGAACAGGGCAGAGTGCTTCCGACTGTGGAAAAGTAGGTCAACTAGCAAGACTTTTACGGATACAGGTATTATGTGTGTGTGTTTCTTTTCTCTCCTTCTCCCCTCCTCACAGGTGGCAATCATCATTCCCCAATCAGTCGCTAATCAGAAGACACACCTCCTGTTTCCATTACCCTATCACATTCCCTTGCCCTTGGTTTAAAAACCCTGACTGTTGTTTGCTCTAGAGCTCAATCTCTCTGTCAATGCCATCTGTCTGTAGATCTCTTGTCAATGCCATCTGTCTGTAGATCTCTTGTCAATGCCATCTGTCTGTAGATCTCTTGTCAATGCCATCTGTCTGTAGATCTCTTTCAATGCCATCTGTCTGTAGATCTCTTTGTCAATGCCATCTGTCTGTAGATCTTTGTCAATGCCATCTGTCTGTAGATCTCTTTGTCAATGCCATCTGTCTGTAGATCTCTTTGTCAAAGCCATCTGTCTGTAGATCTCTTATTTGGTTTTTGGCATCTACATGTCACTTTGTCCCCACCTGTGAGTATTGGTTTTGTTATGGTGTTTGTTTGACGGTGGGAAGAGGGGGTACCAAGATAAGTTGCCCATGGGCATACTGGGCGGACCACCCACTGTATTTTTGGTTAGTTAGTTAGCTGTTGGTGAAGTAGGCTAGTCTAGCTTAGGGGTATTTTTGGTTAGTTAGTTAGCTGTTGGTGAAGTAGGCTAGTCTAGCTTAGGGGTATTTTTGGTTAGTTAGTTAGCTGTTGAAGTAGGCTAGTCTAGCTTAGGGTTGTTTTTGGATACTTATTATTTATTTCTTTGGGTCCAGCTCAGCCCCTTTTCCTGCTCCCCCCATTACCGTGTGTTTATTAATAAACCCTGAGTGTTTAACGGTAATTTAGTTGGGTTAGTTTCGTTGAGAAAGCAGTAGCTGTTCTGATCCAGTTAGGCATCACATACAGTCCCCGACGGCAGGGTTCTCAAGTACAGAAACGGTGTCATTGCTGAGTATGACCTCAGTGTTAAACTGTCAAACTGAGCCCAGAATAGACCTGCTTGTTGAGAACTTGAACCAGCCACAGACCTCTCATTAGGTTTGTGTGTGATATGATCAATCTGTTTATTCCAGTTCAGAATAAAACATATGTATTTTAACAGCAACATTTCCAACCTAGACTTTATTTTAACAATAATTTATACATTAGGATATGCAGGAGGCCTGATCATTTCTCATCTGTAATGTTACTTAGTGTTGCACCATCATAAAGCCTTTGTTCTGTTATTCATCTGTGTGATGTGATCAATCTGTTTATTCTAGTTCAGAATGAAACATGATTTATTGTATTTTAACAGCAACATTTCCAACCTAGACAGATATGTAATTGTGTTTTTAATGGGGGGAAATGAACATGAATATATATTTATATGAATATTTCATGTTTTTGTCTATATTGCATTTGTTTTAGGCATAAGGGTAATGAAATGTACCGATATTTACGTATGGTTTCATCTTTTCCTGAGCTTGGGTCCCAGGAAAACACATTTCTCTTTTGGGTCCCGGGCTGAAAAAGTTTAAGAACCACTGCCCTAAGGAACTAATGTCTGTCTCTATGCAGATTGACCCAAAGGAACTAATGTCTGTCTCTATGCAGATTGACCCTAAGGAACTAATGTCTGTCTCTATGCAGATTGACCCAAAGGAACTAATGTCTGTCTCTATGCAGATTGACCCTAAGGAACTAATGTCTGTCTCTATGCAGATTGACCCTACGGAACTAATGTCTGTCTCTATGCAGATTGACCCTAAGGAACTAATGTCTGTCTCTATGCAGATTGACCCTAAGGAACTAATGTCTGTCTCTGTGCAGGTTGACCCTAAGGAACTAATGTCTGTCTCTGTGCAGGTTGACCCGAAGGACTTCATGCTAACGGGGCTGAAGGATGCCACGGTGGGCCGTCTGCCAGGCAAGCTGAACGGACAGCAGTTTGTCATCCAGGACTGTGACAACTGTAAGATCTTCGTGTTGGACCACTCCGCCACCATCACCATCGACGACTGCACTAACTGCTGCATCGTTATGGGGCCAGTGAAGGGCAGTGTGTTCTTCAGGGACTGTAAGGACATCAAGTGTGTGGTGGCCTGCCAGCAGTTCAGGACCAGGGACTGTCAGAAGATGGAGGTGTTCCTGTGTTGCGCCACTCAGCCCATCATCGAGGCGTCCACGGGGATGAAGTTCGGCTGCTTCCAGTACTACTACCCCGAGCTGGCCTTCCACTTCAAGGACGCAGGCCTCAGCATCTTCAACAACAACTGGAGCAACGTCCATGACTTCACGCCCGTCTCAGGGGAGACCAACTGGAGCCTGCTGCCTGAGGACACTGTGGTGTTGGACCATGTTCCAGCCCCTGACCTGGAGTCAGAGTTTAAATCAGTCCGGATCTCAGCTGAGGCATCCCGCAGCATCGTGCCCATGACCAAAGGAGGCAGACGCAAGGAGAGTGACGAGTCCTGTCTGTTTGTGTTCTTCTCTGGGGACTACACCACTGCTAACGCCCGGAAACTCATTGATGAGGTGAGCAGGTAGAGGAGGGTGAGGAGGATAAGAGAGTGTGTTCAATGACTTAAAGTAATACAAAAAATGAGGGAAGGTTAGACACTTTGTCATGCAGTTAAAGGTCTCCTTCCCTTACTGCAATGGCTCTATTTTTGGCCTTTCCATTAAGGTCATTCTCTACTGGTCATCCTCCAGATGAGGAAGTGACTCAAGGTCCTTCTGGTGTTGGTGGGTCATCATTGTTTACCAGTCTGTTGGTGGGTCATCATTGTTTACTAGTCTGTTGGTGGGTCATCATTGTTTACTAGTCTGTTGGTGGGTCATCATTGTTTACCAGTCTGTTGGTGGGTCATCATTGTTTACCAGTCTGTTGGTGGGTCATCATTGTTTACCAGTCTGTTGGTGGGTCATCATTGTTTACCAGTCTGTTGGTGGGTCATCATTGTTTACTAGTCTGTCGGTGGGTCATCATTGTTTACTAGTCTGTTGGTGTTGGTGGGTCATCATTGTTTACTAGTCTGTTGGTGGGTCATCATTGTCTACTAGTCTGTTGGTGGGTCATCATTGTTTACCAGTCTGTTGGTGGGTCATCATTGTTTACTAGTCTGTCGGTGGGTCATCATTGTTTACTTGTCTGTTGGTGGGTCATCATTGTTTACTTGTCTGTTGGTGTTGGGGGGTCATCATTGTTTACTAGTCTGTTGGTGGGTCATCATTGTCTACTAGTCTGTTGGTGTTGGTGGGTCATCATTGTCTACTAGTCTGTTGGTGTTGGTGGGTCATCATTGTTTACTAGTCTGTTGGTGTTGGTGGGTCGTCATTGTTTACTAGTCTGTTGGTGTTGGGGGGTCATCATTGTTTACTAGTCTGTTGGTGGGTCATCATTGTTTACCAGTCTGTTGGTGGGTCATCATTGTTTACCAGTCAGTTGGTGGGTCATCATTGTCTACTAGTCTGTTGGTGGGTCATCATTGTCTACTAGTCTGTTGGTGTTGGTGGGTCGTTATAGTTTACTAGTCTGTTGGTGTTGGGGGGGTCATCATTGTTTACTAGTCTGTTGGTGTTGGTGGGTCATCATTGTTTACTAGTCTGTTGGTGGGTCATCATTGTTTACTAGTCTGTTGGTGGGTCATCATTGTCTACTAGTCTGTTGGTGGGTCATCATTGTCTACTAGTCTGTTGGTGTTGGTGGGTCATCATTGTTTACTAGTCTGTTGGTGTTGGTGGGTCGTCATTGTTTACTAGTCTGTTGGTGTTGGTGGGTCGTCATTGTTTACTAGTCTGTTGGTGGGTCATCATTGTTTACCAGTCTGTTGGTGGGTCGTCATTGTTTACCAGTCTGTTGGTGGGTCATCATTGTTTACCAGTCTGTTGGTGGGTCATCATTGTTTACTAGTCTGTTGGTGTTGGTGGGTCGTCATTGTTTACTAGTCTGTTGGTGGGTCATCATTGTTTACCAGTCTGTTGGTGGGTCATCATTGTTTACCAGTCTGTTGGTGGGTCATCATTGTTTACCAGTCTGTTGGTGGGTCATCATTGTTTACTAGTCTGTTGGTGCTGGTGGGTCGTCATTGTTTACCAGTCTGTTGGTGGGTCATCATTGTTTACTAGTCTGTTGGTGGGTCATCATTGTTTACTAGTCTGTTGGTGGGTCATCATTGTTTACTAGTCTGTTGGTGGGTCATCATTGTTTACTAGTCTGTTGGTGGGTCATCATTGTTTACTAGTCTGTTGGTGGGTCATCATTGTTTACCAGTCTGTTGGTGTTGGTGGGTCATCATTGTTTACCAGTCTGTTGGTGGGTCATCATTGTTTACCAGTCTGTTGGTGGGTCGTCATTGTTTACCAGTCTGTTGGTGGGTCATCATTGTCTACTAGTCTGTTGGTGGGTCATCATTGTCTACTAGTCTGTTAGTGGGTCATCATTGTTTACTAGTCTGTTGGTGGGTCATCATTGTTTACCAGTCTGTTGGTGGGTCATCATTGTCTACTAGTCTGTTGGTGGGTCATCATTGTTTACTAGTCTGTTAGTGGGTCATCATTGTTTACTTGTCTGTTGGTGGGTCATCATTGTTTACTTGTCTGTTGGTGTTGGGGGGTCATCATTGTTTACTAGTCTGTTGGTGGGTCATCATTGTCTACTAGTCTGTTGGTGTTGGTGGGTCATCATTGTTTACTAGTCTGTTGGTGTTGGTGGGTCGTCATTGTTTACTAGTCTGTTGGTGTTGGGGGGGTCATCATTGTTTACTAGTCTGTTGGTGGGTAATCATTGTTTACCAGTCTGTTGGTGGGTAATCATTGTTTACCAGTCTGTTGGTGGGTCATCATTGTTTACTAGTCTGTTGGTGTTGGTGGGTCGTCATTGTTTACCAGTCTGTTGGTGGGTCATCATTGTCTACTAGTCTGTTGGTGGGTCATCATTGTCTACTAGTCTGTTAGTGGGTCATCATTGTTTACTAGTCTGTTGGTGGGTCATCATTGTTTACCAGTCTGTTGGTGGGTCATCATTGTCTACTAGTCTGTTGGTGGGTCATCATTGTTTACTAGTCTGTTAGTGGGTCATCATTGTTTACTTGTCTGTTGGTGGGTCATCATTGTTTACTTGTCTGTTGGTGTTGGGGGGTCATCATTGTTTACTAGTCTGTTGGTGGGTCATCATTGTCTACTAGTCTGTTGGTGTTGGTGGGTCATCATTGTTTACTAGTCTGTTGGTGTTGGTGGGTCGTCATTGTTTACTAGTCTGTTGGTGTTGGGGGGTCATCATTGTTTACTAGTCTGTTGGTGGGTAATCATTGTTTACCAGTCTGTTGGTGGGTAATCATTGTTTACCAGTCTGTTGGTGGGTCGTCATTGTTTACTAGTCTGTTGGTGGGTCATCATTGTTTACCAGTCTGTTGGTGGGTCATCATTGTTTACCAGTCTGTTGGTGGGTCATCATTGTTTACTAGTCTGTTGGTGCTGGTGGGTCGTCATTGTTTACCAGTCTGTTGGTGGGTCATCATTGTTTACTAGTCTGTTGGTGGGTCATCATTGTTTACTAGTCTGTTGGTGGGTCATCATTGTTTACTAGTCTGTTGGTGGGTCATCATTGTTTACTAGTCTGTTGGTGGGTCATCATTGTTTACTAGTCTGTTGGTGGGTCATCATTGTTTACCAGTCTGTTGGTGTTGGTGGGTCATCATTGTTACCAGTCTGTTGGTGGGTCATCATTGTTTACCAGTCTGTTGGTGGGTCATCATTGTTTACTAGTCTGTTGGTGGGTCATCATTGTTTACTAGTCTGTTGGTGTTGGTGGGTCGTCATTGTTTACCAGTCTGTTGGTGGGTCATCATTGTCTACTAGTCTGTTGGTGGGTCATCATTGTCTACTAGTCTGTTAGTGGGTCATCATTGTTTACTAGTCTGTTGGTGGGTCATCATTGTTTACCAGTCTGTTGGTGGGTCATCATTGTCTACTAGTCTGTTGGTGGGTCATCATTGTTTACTAGTCTGTTAGTGGGTCATCAGTGTTTACTTGTCTGTTGGTGGGTCATCATTGTTTACTTGTCTGTTGGTGTTGGGGGGTCATCATTGTTTACTAGTCTGTTGGTGGGTCATCATTGTCTACTAGTCTGTTGGTGTTGGTGGGTCATCATTGTTTACTAGTCTGTTGGTGTTGGTGGGTCGTCATTGTTTACTAGTCTGTTGGTGTTGGGGGGTCATCATTGTTTACTAGTCTGTTGGTGGGTAATCATTGTTTACCAGTCTGTTGGTGGGTAATCATTGTTTACCAGTCTGTTGGTGGGTAATCATTGTTTACTAGTCTGTTGGTGGGTCATCATTGTTTACTAGTCTGTTGGTGGGTCATCATTGTTTACTAGTCTGTTGGTGGGTCATCATTGTTTACCAGTCTGTTGGTGGGTCATCATTGTTTACCAGTCTGTTGGTGGGTCATCATTGTTTACCAGTCAGTTGGTGGGTCATCATTGTCTACTAGTCTGTTGGTGGGTCATCATTGTCTACTAGTCTGTTGGTGGGTCGTCATAGTTTACTAGTCTGTTGGTGTTGGTGGGTCGTTATAGTTTACTAGTCTGTTGGTGTTGGGGGGGTCATCATTGTTTACTAGTCTGTTGGTGGGTCATCATTGTTTACTAGTCTGTTGGTGGGTCATCATTGTTTACTAGTCTGTTGGTGGGTCATCATTGTTTACTAGTCTGTTGGTGGGTCATCATTGTCTACTAGTCTGTTGGTGGGTCATCATTGTCTACTAGTCTGTTGGTGTTGGTGGGTCATCATTGTTTACTAGTCTGTTGGTGTTGGTGGGTCGTCATTGTTTACCAGTCTGTTGGTGTTGGTGGGTCATCATTGTTTACCAGTCTGTTGGTGGGTCATCATTGTTTACCAGTCTGTTGGTGGATCATCATTGTTTACTAGTCTGTTGGTGGGTCATCATTGTTTACCAGTCTGTTGGTGGGTCATCATTGTTTACTAGTCTGTTGGTGGGTCATCATTGTTTACCAGCCTGTTGGTGGGTCATCATTGTTTACTAGTCTGTTGGTGTTGGTGGGTCATCATTGTTTACCAGCCTGTTGGTGGGTCATCATTGTTTACTAGTCTGTTGGTGTTGGTGGGTCATCATTGTTTACCAGTCTGTTGGTGTTGGTGGGTCATCATTGTTTACTAGTCTGTTGGTGTTGGTGGGTCGTCATTGTTTACTAGTCTGTTGGTGTTGGTGGGTCGTCATTATTTACTAGTCTGTTGGTGTTGGGGGGGTCGTCATTGTTTACTAGTCTGTTGGTGGGTCATCATTGTTTACTAGTCTGTTGGTGGGTCATCATTGTTTACTAGTCTGTTGGTGGGTCATCATTGTTTACTATTCTGTTGGTGGGTCATCATTGTTTACCAGCCTGTTGGTGGGTCATCATTGTTTACTAGTCTGTTGGTGTTGGTGGGTCGTCATTGTTTACTAGTCTGTTGGTGTGTCATCATTGTTTACTAGTCTGTTGGTGTTGGGGGGGATCATCATTGTTCACCAGACTGTTGGTGTTGGTGGGTCATCATTGTTTACTAGTCTGTTGGTGTGTCATCTTTGTCTACTAGTCTGTTGGTGGGTCATCATTATCTACTAGTCTGTTGGTGGGTCATCATTGTCTACTAGTCTGTTGGTGGGTCATCATTGTCTACTAGTCTGTTGGTGGGTCATCATTGTCTACCAGTCTGTTGGTGGGTCATCATTGTTTACCAGTCTGTTGGTGTTGGTGGGTCATCATTGTTTACTAGTCTGTTGGTGTTGGTGGGTCGTCATTGTTTACTAGTCTGTTGGTGTTGGGGGGTCATCATTGTTTACTAGTCTGTTGGTGTGTCATCATTGTTTACCAGTCTGTTGGTGGGTCATCATTGTTTACCAGTCAGTTGGTGGGTCATCATTGTCTACTAGTCTGTTGGTGGGTCATCATTGTCTACTAGTCTGTTGGTGTTGGTGGGTCGTTATAGTTTACTAGTCTGTTGGTGTTGGGGGGGTCATCATTGTTTACTAGTCTGTTGGTGTTGGGGGGGGTCATCATTGTTTACTAGTCTGTTGGTGGGTCATCATTGTTTACTAGTCTGTTGGTGGGTCATCATTGTTTACTAGTCTGTTGGTGGGTCATCATTGTCTACTAGTCTGTTGGTGGGTCATCATTGTCTACTAGTCTGTTGGTGTTGGTGGGTCATCATTGTTTACTAGTCTGTTGGTGTTGGTGGGGTCGTCATTGTTTACTAGTCTGTTGGTGTTGGTGGGTCGTCATTGTTTACTAGTCTGTTGGTGGGTCATCATTGTTTACTAGTCTGTTGGTGGGTCATAATTGTTTACCAGTCTGTTGGTGGGTCGTCATTGTTTACTAGTCTGTTGGTGGGTCATCATTGTTTACCAGTCTGTTGGTGGGTCATCATTGTTTACCAGTCTGTTGGTGGGTCATCATTGTTTACTAGTCTGTTGGTGCTGGTGGGTCGTCATTGTTTACCAGTCTGTTGGTGGGTCATCATTGTTTACTAGTCTGTTGGTGGGTCATCATTGTTTACTAGTCTGTTGGTGGGTCATCATTGTTTACTAGTCTGTTGGTGGGTCATCATTGTTTACTAGTCTGTTGGTGGGTCATCATTGTTTACCAGTCTGTTGGTGTTGGTGGGTCATCATTGTTTACCAGTCTGTTGGTGGGTCATCATTGTTTACCAGTCTGTTGGTGGGTCGTCATTGTTTACCAGTCTGTTGGTGGGTCATCATTGTCTACTAGTCTGTTGGTGGGTCATCATTGTCTACTAGTCTGTTAGTGGGTCATCATTGTTTACTAGTCTGTTGGTGGGTCATCATTGTTTACCAGTCTGTTGGTGGGTCATCATTGTCTACTAGTCTGTTGGTGGGTCATCATTGTTTACTAGTCTGTTAGTGGGTCATCATTGTTTACTTGTCTGTTGGTGGGTCATCATTGTTTACTTGTCTGTTGGTGTTGGGGGGTCATCATTGTTTACTAGTCTGTTGGTGGGTCATCATTGTCTACTAGTCTGTTGGTGTTGGTGGGTCATCATTGTTTACTAGTCTGTTGGTGTTGGTGGGTCGTCATTGTTTACTAGTCTGTTGGTGTTGGGGGGTCATCATTGTTTACTAGTCTGTTGGTGGGTAATCATTGTTTACCAGTCTGTTGGTGGGTAATCATTGTTTACCAGTCTGTTGGTGGGTCATCATTGTTTACTAGTCTGTTGGTGTTGGTGGGTCGTCATTGTTTACCAGTCTGTTGGTGGGTCATCATTGTCTACTAGTCTGTTGGTGGGTCATCATTGTCTACTAGTCTGTTAGTGGGTCATCATTGTTTACTAGTCTGTTGGTGGGTCATCATTGTTTACCAGTCTGTTGGTGGGTCATCATTGTCTACTAGTCTGTTGGTGGGTCATCATTGTTTACTAGTCTGTTGGTGCTGGTGGGTCGTCATTGTTTACCAGTCTGTTGGTGGGTCATCATTGTTTACTAGTCTGTTGGTGGGTCATCATTGTTTACTAGTCTGTTGGTGGGTCATCATTGTTTACTAGTCTGTTGGTGGGTCATCATTGTTTACTAGTCTGTTGGTGGGTCATCATTGTTTACTAGTCTGTTGGTGGGTCATCATTGTTTACCAGTCTGTTGGTGTTGGTGGGTCATCATTGTTTACCAGTCTGTTGGTGGGTCATCATTGTTTACCAGTCTGTTGGTGGGTCATCATTGTTTACTAGTCTGTTGGTGGGTCATCATTGTTTACTAGTCTGTTGGTGTTGGTGGGTCGTCATTGTTTACCAGTCTGTTGGTGGGTCATCATTGTCTACTAGTCTGTTGGTGGGTCATCATTGTCTACTAGTCTGTTAGTGGGTCATCATTGTTTACTAGTCTGTTGGTGGGTCATCATTGTTTACCAGTCTGTTGGTGGGTCATCATTGTCTACTAGTCTGTTGGTGGGTCATCATTGTTTACTAGTCTGTTAGTGGGTCATCAGTGTTTACTTGTCTGTTGGTGGGTCATCATTGTTTACTTGTCTGTTGGTGTTGGGGGGTCATCATTGTTTACTAGTCTGTTGGTGGGTCATCATTGTCTACTAGTCTGTTGGTGTTGGTGGGTCATCATTGTTTACTAGTCTGTTGGTGTTGGTGGGTCGTCATTGTTTACTAGTCTGTTGGTGTTGGGGGGTCATCATTGTTTACTAGTCTGTTGGTGGGTAATCATTGTTTACCAGTCTGTTGGTGGGTAATCATTGTTTACCAGTCTGTTGGTGGGTCATCATTGTTTACTAGTCTGTTGGTGTTGGTGGGTCGTCATTGTTTACCAGTCTGTTGGTGGGTCATCATTGTCTACTAGTCTGTTGGTGGGTCATCATTGTCTACTAGTCTGTTAGTGGGTCATCATTGTTTACTAGTCTGTTGGTGGGTCATCATTGTTTACCAGTCTGTTGGTGGGTCATCATTGTCTACTAGTCTGTTGGTGGGTCATCATTGTTTACTAGTCTGTTGGTGCTGGTGGGTCGTCATTGTTTACCAGTCTGTTGGTGGGTCATCATTGTTTACTAGTCTGTTGGTGGGTCATCATTGTTTACTAGTCTGTTGGTGGGTCATCATTGTTTACTAGTCTGTTGGTGGGTCATCATTGTTTACTAGTCTGTTGGTGGGTCATCATTGTTTACTAGTCTGTTGGTGGGTCATCATTGTTTACCAGTCTGTTGGTGTTGGTGGGTCATCATTGTTTACCAGTCTGTTGGTGGGTCATCATTGTTTACCAGTCTGTTGGTGGGTCATCATTGTTTACTAGTCTGTTGGTGGGTCATCATTGTTTACTAGTCTGTTGGTGTTGGTGGGTCGTCATTGTTTACCAGTCTGTTGGTGGGTCATCATTGTCTACTAGTCTGTTGGTGGGTCATCATTGTCTACTAGTCTGTTAGTGGGTCATCATTGTTTACTAGTCTGTTGGTGGGTCATCATTGTTTACCAGTCTGTTGGTGGGTCATCATTGTCTACTAGTCTGTTGGTGGGTCATCATTGTTTACTAGTCTGTTAGTGGGTCATCAGTGTTTACTTGTCTGTTGGTGGGTCATCATTGTTTACTTGTCTGTTGGTGTTGGGGGGTCATCATTGTTTACTAGTCTGTTGGTGGGTCATCATTGTCTACTAGTCTGTTGGTGTTGGTGGGTCATCATTGTTTACTAGTCTGTTGGTGTTGGTGGGTCGTCATTGTTTACTAGTCTGTTGGTGTTGGGGGGTCATCATTGTTTACTAGTCTGTTGGTGGGTAATCATTGTTTACCAGTCTGTTGGTGGGTAATCATTGTTTACCAGTCTGTTGGTGGGTAATCATTGTTTACTAGTCTGTTGGTGGGTCATCATTGTTTACCAGTCTGTTGGTGGGTCATCATTGTTTACCAGTCTGTTGGTGGGTCATCATTGTTTACCAGTCAGTTGGTGGGTCATCATTGTCTACTAGTCTGTTGGTGGGTCATCATTGTCTACTAGTCTGTTGGTGGGTCGTCATAGTTTACTAGTCTGTTGGTGTTGGTGGGTCGTTATAGTTTACTAGTCTGTTGGTGTTGGGGGGGTCATCATTGTTTACTAGTCTGTTGGTGGGTCATCATTGTTTACTAGTCTGTTGGTGGGTCATCATTGTCTACTAGTCTGTTGGTGGGTCATCATTGTCTACTAGTCTGTTGGTGTTGGTGGGTCATCATTGTTTACTAGTCTGTTGGTGTTGGTGGGTCGTCATTGTTTACCAGTCTGTTGGTGTTGGTGGGTCATCATTGTTTACCAGTCTGTTGGTGGGTCATCATTGTTTACCAGTCTGTTGGTGGGTCATCATTGTTTACTAGTCTGTTGGTGGGTCATCATTGTTTACCAGTCTGTTGGTGGGTCATCATTGTTTACTAGTCTGTTGGTGGGTCATCATTGTCTACCAGCCTGTTGGTGGGTCATCATTGTTTACTAGTCTGTTGGTGTTGGTGGGTCATCATTGTTTACCAGCCTGTTGGTGGGTCATCATTGTTTACTAGTCTGTTGGTGTTGGTGGGTCATCATTGTTTACCAGTCTGTTGGTGTTGGTGGGTCATCATTGTTTACTAGTCTGTTGGTGTTGGTGGGTCGTCATTGTTTACTAGTCTGTTGGTGTTGGTGGGTCGTCATTATTTACTAGTCTGTTGGTGTTGGGGGGGGTCGTCATTGTTTACTAGTCTGTTGGTGGGTCATCATTGTTTACTAGTCTGTTGGTGGGTCATCATTGTTTACTATTCTGTTGGTGGGTCATCATTGTTTACCAGTCTGTTGGTGGGTCATCATTGTTTACCAGTCTGTTGGTGGGTCATCATTGTCTACTAGTCTGTTGGTGGGTCATCATTGTTTACTAGTCTGTTGGTGCTGGTGGGTCGTCATTGTTTACCAGTCTGTTGGTGGGTCATCATTGTTTACTAGTCTGTTGGTGGGTCATCATTGTTTACTAGTCTGTTGGTGGGTCATCATTGTTTACTAGTCTGTTGGTGGGTCATCATTGTTTACTAGTCTGTTGGTGGGTCATCATTGTTTACTAGTCTGTTGGTGGGTCATCATTGTTTACCAGTCTGTTGGTGTTGGTGGGTCATCATTGTTTACCAGTCTGTTGGTGGGTCATCATTGTTTACCAGTCTGTTGGTGGGTCATCATTGTTTACTAGTCTGTTGGTGGGTCATCATTGTTTACTAGTCTGTTGGTGTTGGTGGGTCGTCATTGTTTACCAGTCTGTTGGTGGGTCATCATTGTCTACTAGTCTGTTGGTGGGTCATCATTGTCTACTAGTCTGTTAGTGGGTCATCATTGTTTACTAGTCTGTTGGTGGGTCATCATTGTTTACCAGTCTGTTGGTGGGTCATCATTGTCTACTAGTCTGTTGGTGGGTCATCATTGTTTACTAGTCTGTTAGTGGGTCATCAGTGTTTACTTGTCTGTTGGTGGGTCATCATTGTTTACTTGTCTGTTGGTGTTGGGGGGTCATCATTGTTTACTAGTCTGTTGGTGGGTCATCATTGTCTACTAGTCTGTTGGTGTTGGTGGGTCATCATTGTTTACTAGTCTGTTGGTGTTGGTGGGTCGTCATTGTTTACTAGTCTGTTGGTGTTGGGGGGTCATCATTGTTTACTAGTCTGTTGGTGGGTAATCATTGTTTACCAGTCTGTTGGTGGGTAATCATTGTTTACCAGTCTGTTGGTGGGTAATCATTGTTTACTAGTCTGTTGGTGGGTCATCATTGTTTACCAGTCTGTTGGTGGGTCATCATTGTTTACCAGTCTGTTGGTGGGTCATCATTGTTTACCAGTCAGTTGGTGGGTCATCATTGTCTACTAGTCTGTTGGTGGGTCATCATTGTCTACTAGTCTGTTGGTGGGTCGTCATAGTTTACTAGTCTGTTGGTGTTGGTGGGTCGTTATAGTTTACTAGTCTGTTGGTGTTGGGGGGGTCATCATTGTTTACTAGTCTGTTGGTGGGTCATCATTGTTTACTAGTCTGTTGGTGGGTCATCATTGTCTACTAGTCTGTTGGTGGGTCATCATTGTCTACTAGTCTGTTGGTGTTGGTGGGTCATCATTGTTTACTAGTCTGTTGGTGTTGGTGGGTCGTCATTGTTTACCAGTCTGTTGGTGTTGGTGGGTCATCATTGTTTACCAGTCTGTTGGTGGGTCATCATTGTTTACCAGTCTGTTGGTGGGTCATCATTGTTTACTAGTCTGTTGGTGGGTCATCATTGTTTACCAGTCTGTTGGTGGGTCATCATTGTTTACTAGTCTGTTGGTGGGTCATCATTGTCTACCAGCCTGTTGGTGGGTCATCATTGTTTACTAGTCTGTTGGTGTTGGTGGGTCATCATTGTTTACCAGCCTGTTGGTGGGTCATCATTGTTTACTAGTCTGTTGGTGTTGGTGGGTCATCATTGTTTACCAGTCTGTTGGTGTTGGTGGGTCATCATTGTTTACTAGTCTGTTGGTGTTGGTGGGTCGTCATTGTTTACTAGTCTGTTGGTGTTGGTGGGTCGTCATTATTTACTAGTCTGTTGGTGTTGGGGGGGTCGTCATTGTTTACTAGTCTGTTGGTGGGTCATCATTGTTTACTAGTCTGTTGGTGGGTCATCATTGTTTACTAGTCTGTTGGTGGGTCATCATTGTTTACTATTCTGTTGGTGGGTCATCATTGTTTACCAGCCTGTTGGTGGGTCATCATTGTTTACTAGTCTGTTGGTGTTGGTGGGTCGTCATTGTTTACTAGTCTGTTGGTGTTGGTGGGTCGTCATTGTTTACTAGTCTGTTGGTGTGTCATCATTGTTTACTAGTCTGTTGGTGTTGGGGGGGATCATCATTGTTCACCAGACTGTTGGTGTTGGTGGGTCATCATTGTTTACTAGTCTGTTGGTGTGTCATCTTTGTCTACTAGTCTGTTGGTGGGTCATCATTATCTACTAGTCTGTTGGTGGGTCATCATTGTCTACTAGTCTGTTGGTGGGTCATCATTGTCTACTAGTCTGTTGGTGGGTCATCATTGTCTACCAGTCTGTTGGTGGGTCATCATTGTTTACCAGTCTGTTGGTGGGTCATCATTGTTAACCAGTCTGTTGGTGGGTCATCATTGTTAACCAGTCTGTTGGTGGGTCATCATTGTTTACCAGTCTGTTGGTGGGTCATCATTGTTTACCAGTCTGTTGGTGGGTCATCATTGTTTACCAGTCTGTTGGTGGGTCATCATTGTTTACCAGTCTGTTGGTGGGTCATCATTGTTTACTAGTCTGTTGGTGGGTCATCATTGTCTACTAGTCTGTTGGTGTTGGTGGATCATCATTGTTGGGTCATCATTGTCTACTAGTCTGTTGGTGTTGGTGGATCATCATTGTTGGGTCATCATTGTTTACTAATCTGTTGGTGTTGGGGGATCGTCATTGTTTACTAGTCTGTTGGTGTTGGGGGGTCATCATTGTTTACTAGTCTGTTGGGGGGGGGGGGTTCATCATTGTTTACTAGTCTGTTGGGGGGGGGTCATTGTTTACTAGTTTCTTGGGGGGGGGTCATTGTTTACTAGTTTCTTGGGGGGGGGGGGGGGGGTCATCATTGTTTACCAGTCTGTTGGTGGGTCATCATTGTTTACCAGTCTGTTGGTGGGTCATCATTGTTTACCAGTCTGTTGGTGGGTCATCATTGTTTACCAGTCTGTTGGTGGGTCATCATTGTCTACTAGTCTGTTGGTGGGTCATCATTGTCTACTAGTCTGTTGGTGGGTCATCATTGTCTACTAGTCTGTTGGTGGGTCATCATTGTTTACTAGTCTGTTGGTGGGTCATCATTGTTTACCAGCCTGTTGGTGGGTCATCATTGTTTACTAGTCTGTTGGTGTTGGTGGGTCATCATTGTTTACCAGTCTGTTGGTGTTGGTGGGTCGTCATTGTTTACTAGTCTGTTGGTGTTGGGGGGTCGTCATTGTTTACCAGTCTGTTGGTGGGTCATCATTGTCTACTAGTCTGTTGGTGGGTCATCATTGTTTACTAGTCTGTTGGTGGGTCATCATTGTTTACTAGTCTGTTGGTGGGTCATCATTGTTTACTATTCTGTTGGTGGGTCATCATTGTTTACCAGCCTGTTGGTGGGTCATCATTGTTTACTAGTCTGTTGGTTTTGGTGGGTCGTCATTGTTTACTAGTCTGTTGGTGTTGGTGGGTCGTCATTGTTTACTAGTCTGTTGGTGGGTCATCATTGTTTACTAGTCTGTTGGTGTTGGGGGGGATCATCATTGTTCACCAGTCTGTTGGTGTTGGTGGCTCATCATTGTTTACCAGTCTGTTCGCGGGTCATCATTGTTTACTAGTCTGTTGGTGGGTCATCATTGTCTACTAGTCTGTTGGTGGGTCATCATTGTCTACTAGTCTGTTGGTGGGTCATCATTGTCTACTATTCTGTTGGTGGGTCATCATTGTCTACTAGTCTGTTGGTGGGTCATCATTGTCTACTAGTCTGTTGGTGGGTCATCATTGTCTACCAGTCTGTTGGTGGGTCATCATTGTCTACCAGACTGTTGGTGGGTTATCATTGTTTACCAGTCTGTTGGTGGGTCATCATTGTTTACCAGTCTGTTGGTGGGTCATCATTGTTAACCAGTCTGTTGGTGGGTCATCATTGTTTACCAGTCTGTTGGTGGGTCATCATTGTTTACCAGTCTGTTGGTGGGTCATCATTGTTTACCAGTCTGTTGGTGGGTCATCATTGTTTACTAGTCTGTTGGTGGGTCATCATTGTCTACTAGTCTGTTGGTGTTGGTGGATCATCATTGTTGGGTCATCATTGTCTACTAGTCTGTTGGTGTTGGTGGATCATCATTGTTGGGTCATCATTGTTTACTAGTCTGTTGGTGTTGGGGGGTTGTCATTGTTTACTAGTCTGTTGGTGTTGGGGGGTCATCATTGTTTACTAGTCTGTTGGTAGTTGGGGGGGTCATCATTGTTTACTAGTCTGTTGGGGGGGGGGGTCATCATTGTTTACTAGTCTGTTGGGGGGGGGGGTCATTGTTTACTAGTTTCTTGGGGGGGGGTCATCATTGTTTACTAGTCTGTTGGGGGGGGGGGGTCATCATTGTTTACCAGTCTGTTGGTGGGTCATCATTGTTTACTAGTCTGTTGGTGGGTCATCATTGTTTACCAGTCTGTTGGTGGGTCATCATTGTTTACCAGTCTGTTGGTGGGTCATCATTGTCTACTAGTCTGTTGGTGGGTCATCATTGTCTACTAGTCTGTTGGTGGGTCATCATTGTCTACTAGTCTGTTGGTGGGTCATCATTGTCTACTAGTCTGTTGGTGGGTCATCATTGTTTACCAGTCTGTTGGTGGGTCATCATTGTTTACCAGTCTGTTGGTGGGTCATCATTGTTTACCAGTCTGTTGGTGGGTCCTCATTGTTTACCAGTTTGTTGGTGGGTCATCATTGTTTACCAGTCTGTTGGTGGGTCATCATTGTTTACCAGTCTGTTGGTGGGTCATCATTGTTTACTAGTCTGTTGGTGGGTCATCATTGTCTACTAGTCTGTTGGTGTTGGTGGATCATCATTGTTTACTAGTCTGTTGGTGGGTCATCATTGTTTACTAGTCTGTTGGTGTTGGGGGGTCGTCATTGTTCACTAGTCTGTTGGGGGGGGTCATCATTGTTTACTAGTCTGTTGGGGGGGGTCATTGTTTACTAGTGTCTTGGGGGGGGTCATCATTGTTTGCTAGTCTGTTGGGGGGGGGGGTCATCATTGCTTACTAGTCTGTTGGGGGGGTCATCATTGTTTACTTGTCTGTTGGGGGGGGGGGGTCATCATTGTTTACTAGTCTGTTGGGGGGGGGGGTCATCATTGTTTACTAGTCTGTTGGGGGGGGTCATGATTGTTTACTAGTCTGTTGGGGGGGGGGTCATCATTGTTTACTAGTCTGTTGGGGGGGGGTCATCATTGTTTACTAGTCTGTTGGGGGGGGTCATCATTGTTTACTAGGCTGTTGGGGGGGGGGTCATCATTGTTTACTAGGCTGTTGGTGGGTCATCATTGTTTACCAGTCTGTTGGTGGGTCATCATTGTTTACTAGTCTGTTGGTGGGTCATCATTGTCTACTAGTCTGTTGGTGTTGGTGGATCATCATTGTTGGGTCATCATTGTCTACTAGTCTGTTGGTGTTGGTGGATCATCATTGTTGGGTCATCATTGTTTACTAGTCTGTTTGGTGTTGGGGGGGTTGTCATTGTTTACTAGTCTGTTGGTGTTGGGGGGTCATCATTGTTTACTAGTCTGTTGGTAGTTGGGGGGGTCATCATTGTTTACTAGTCTGTTGGGGGGGGGGTCATCATTGTTTACTAGTCTGTTGGGGGGGGGGTCATTGTTTACTAGTTTCTTGGGGGGGGGTCATCATTGTTTACTAGTCTGTTGGGGGGGGGGGTCATCATTGTTTACCAGTCTGTTGGTGGGTCATCATTGTTTACTAGTCTGTTGGTGGGTCATCATTGTTTACCAGTCTGTTGGTGGGTCATCATTGTTTACCAGTCTGTTGGTGGGTCATCATTGTTTACCAGTCTGTTGGTGGGTCATCATTGTCTACTAGTCTGTTGGTGGGTCATCATTGTCTACTAGTCTGTTGGTGGGTCATCATTGTCTACTAGTCTGTTGGTGGGTCATCATTGTCTACTAGTCTGTTGGTGGGTCATCATTGTTTACCAGTCTGTTGGTGGGTCATCATTGTTTACCAGTCTGTTGGTGGGTCATCATTGTTTACCAGTCTGTTGGTGGGTCCTCATTGTTTACCAGTTTGTTGGTGGGTCATCATTGTTTACCAGTCTGTTGGTGGGTCATCATTGTTTACCAGTCTGTTGGTGGGTCATCATTGTTTACTAGTCTGTTGGTGGGTCATCATTGTCTACTAGTCTGTTGGTGTTGGTGGATCATCATTGTTGGGTCATCATTGTTTACTAGTCTGTTGGTGTTGGGGGGTCGTCATTGTTTACTAGTCTGTTGGGGGGGTCATCATTGTTTACTAGTCTGTTGGGGGGGGTCATTGTTTACTAGTGTCTTGGGGGGGGTCATCATTGTTTGCTAGTCTGTTGGGGGGGGGGGGTCATCATTGTTTACTAGTCTGTTGGGGGGGTCATCATTGTTTACTTGTCTGTTGGGGGGGGGGTCATCATTGTTTACTAGTCTGTTGGGGGGGGGGGGGTCATCATTGTTTACTAGTCTGTTGGGGGGGTCATGATTGTTTACTAGTCTGTTGGGGGGGGGGGGTCATCATTGTTTACTAGTCTGTTGGGGGGGGTCATCATTGTTTACTAGGCTGTTGGGGGGGGGGGGTCATCATTGTTTACTAGGCTGTTGGGGGGGGGGGGGTCATCATTGTTTACTACTCTGTTGGGGGCTGGTCATCATTGTTTACTAGTCTGTTGGGGGCTGGTCTTCATTGTTTACTAGTCTGTTGGGGGGGTCATCATTGTTTACTAGTCTGTTGGGGGGGGGGTCATCATTGTTTACTAGTCTGTTGGGGGGGGTCATCATTGTTTACTAGTCTGTTGGGGGGGGGGTCATCTTTGTTTACTAGTCTGTTGGGGGGGGGTCATCATTGTTTACTAGTCTGTTGGGGGGGGGGGTCATCATTGTTTACTAGTCTGTTGGGGGGGGTCATCATTGTTTACTAGTCTGTTGGGGGGGGTCATCATTGTTTACTAGTCTGTTGGGGGGGGTCATCATTGTTTACTAGTCTGTTGGGGGGGGGTCATCATTGTTTACTAGTCTGTTGGTGGGGGGGTCATCATTGTTTACTAGTCTGTTGGTGGGTCATCATTGTTACTATGCAGCTGTGCTGCACCCACCCACCTCATCTGTAAAATACACTACAGCAGATGTTCCCAAACTGCTTACAGTCCCCTACCCCTTCAAACATTCAACCTCCAGCTATACCCCCTCTAGCACCAGGGTCAGCGCACTCTCAAATGTTGTTTTTGGCATCATTGTAAGCCTGCAGCACACACACACTATACAACACATTTATTAAACATATGAATGAGGGTTTTTGTCACTACCCGGCTGAAGGGAAGTGACGAGCTCTTATAGGACCAGGGCACAAATGATAATAATCAACAATTATGCTCTTCATTTAACCATCTTACATAAAACCTTATTTTTTTCATCAAAAATTGTGAATAACTCACCACAGATTAATGAGAATGGTGTGCTTGAAAGGATGCACGTAACTCTGCTATGTTAGGTTGTATTGGAGAGAGTCTTAAATCATTTTCCACACACAGTCTGTGCCTGTATTTATTTTTCATGCTAGTGGGGGCCGAGAATCCACTCTCACATAGGTACGTGGTTGCAAAAGGCATCAGTGTCTTAACAGCATGATTTGCCAAGGCAGGATACTCTGAGCGCAGCCCAATCCAGAAATCTGGCAGTGGCTTCTGATGAGTCTTTCGATGAGGCTCTCTTGTTCAGATATCGGTAAGTGGACTGGAGGCTGGGCATGAAAGGGATAAACGAATCCTGTTGTCATCCGTTTCGGGAAAGTACCTGCATAATTGCACACCCAGCTCACTCAGGTGCTTCGCTATATCACATTTGACATTGTCCATAAGCTTGAGTTTATTTGCACACAAAAAATCATACAATGATGGAAAGACCTGTGTGTTGTCCTTCTTAATGCAGACAGAGAAGATCTCCAACTTTTAATCATAGCCTCAATTTTGTCCCCCACATTGAATATAGTTGCGGAGAGTTCCTGTAATCATTCAGGCGAGAAATAACATCACCCAGATAGGCCAGTCGTGTGAGAAACTCGTCATCATACAAGCGGTCAGACAAGTGAAAATTATGGCCAGTAAAGAACTTTAAGCTCGTCTCTCAATTAAAAATACATGTTGATACTTTTCCCCTTGATAACCAGCACACTTCTGTATGTTGTAAAAGCATTTCATGGTCGCTGCCCATATCATTGCATAGTGCAGTAAATACATGAGAGTTCAGGAGCCTTGCTTTAACAAAGTTAACTATTTTCACTGTAGTGTCCAAAACATCTTTCAAGCTGTCAGGCATTCCCTTGGCAGCAAGAGCCTCTCGGTGGATGCTGCAGTGTACCCAAGTGGCGTCGGGAGCAACTGTTGCAGGCGTGTTACCACTCCATTATGTCTCCCTGTTATGGCTTTGGTGCCGTCAGTACAGATACCAACATGAGCAGCAGCTACGTTTGGCTACATACCGACCGTTAGTGGAATTCCCACGAGAGAGTAACGGTTAATTTGATTGGATGTTAATTATATTTTTGGGCAGTGAAACAAGGCTAATCAGGCGAGGGGGGGGAGGGGAACTCATCCAAATGTAAATTAATGTATAGCCCCGTTGGACTGTTTGAAAATGGGAAGAAATTGTGTACCCCCGTTTGGGATTACCTCACTACGATAAGATCCCTGTATTAAGAGCTGGAAGAGCGTTGTTGTAATGTACAGTTGAAGTCAGAAGTTTACATCCACTTAGGTTGGAGTCATTAAAACTCATTTTTCAACCACTCCACAAATCTCTTGTTAACAAACTATAGTTTTGGCAAGTCGGTTAGGACATGACTAGTTAGCGGTGGTGTGCGCTAATAGCGTTTCAGGGCGAGGAGAGGGACGGAAGCAATACTGTTACATTGATGCTGTTGACCCGGATCACTGGTTGCTGCGGAAGAGGAGGAGGGCAAAAGGGGGGTGAGTGTAACTGATGTGAAACGGCTGTGGTGCGCGCTAAATAGCATTTAAATCGGTGACGTCACTTGCTCTGAACCTTGAAGTAGTTGATCCCCTTGCTCTGCAAGGGCCGCTGCTTTTGTGGCGCGATGGGTAACGATGCTTCGTGGGTGTCAGTTGTCTGTGTGCAGAGGGTCCCTGGTTCAAGCCCGGGGCGAGGAGAGGGACAGAAGCAATACTGTTACACAGGCCTACTGTCTCTTTCATAACAAGGTAGGATTACTTTGGTGCTAGTTGAGTGTGTGAGTCGGCACAGCCTACAGTCCAGATGGACTGATGCTTTGGAAGAAAACTTCTGCTAAATGTCATACATTATTTGTGTTCATGGTTTCATTGGCTCTTGTCTGTATTAACTCCAGGCCTCTGGGAAAGGGTTTAACGGTGTCATTGCTTCCTGTCTGTATTAACTCCAGGCCTCTGGGAAAGTGTTTAACGGGGTCATTGCTTCCTGTCTGTATTAACTCCAGGCCTCTGGGAAAGGGTTTAACGGGGTCATTGCTTCCTGTCTGTATTAACTCCAGGCCTCTGGGAAAGGGTTTAACGGTGTCATTGCTTCCTGTCTGTATTAACTCCAGGCCTCTGGGAAAGGGTTTGTGCTGATCCAGACTAAGGAAGTGTCCATGCGCCCCGAGGACGTCAGCAGAGTGTTCCAGAACGATGCAGAGGGACTCCTCGAGTGGATCACCAACGGTAAGGAACACAGACTGTCCCAAATAGCACCTTATTCCCTATATAGGGCACTACTTTTGACCAGGGCCTGCAGACAATCTGCATATCATCTGGGTTAATCATTCAATAGTTGGTTTGAGACTAGGGCTGACATCTGTTTGAGGCTAGGGCAGACATCAGTTTGAGGCTAGGGCTGACATCGGTTTGAGGCTAGGGCTGACATCGGTTTGAGGCTAGGGCTGACATCGGTTTGAGGCTAGGGCTGACATCGGTTTGAGGCTAGGGCTGACATCGGTTTGAGGCTAGGGCTGACATCGGTTTGAGGCTAGGGCTGACATCGGTTTGAGGCTAGGGCTGACATCGGTTTGAGGCTAGGGCTGACATCGGGTTGAGGCCAGGGCTGACATCGGTTTGAGGCTAGGGCTGACATCGGGTTGAGGCTAGGGCAGACATCGGGTTGAGGCTAGGGCAGACATCGGGTTGAGGCTAGGGCTGACATCGGGTTGAGGCTACGGCTGACATCGGGTTGAGGCTACGGCTGACATCGGTTTGCTGTTTCTGGTTCTCTGTGATGTATGATGACCTTTGAACCAAGAGAAAGGAGGAATAAGATCCTCATAGTTGATGGAAAGAATTGTGTTAATGAGTTGGTTTAGTGCTTATGATGATTAGGCATGCATTTCTGAACTGCATCTCTTGTTGCCACAGGCCCAGTGACAGCTCTGGAGTTGAATGGGGACGGGGTAGTGGAGGCCTGCAAGAGCATGGCCAGTGACATGTTCAGTGGAACCAAGGTAACAACATTCCTGACATCTCTAGACAAAACATTTATTGTTGGGTCTACTGAGTGGCACAGTGGTCTAAGGCACTGCATCTCAGTGCTAGCTGTGTTACTGGTTCTAGTCCAGGCTCTGTCGCAGCCTGCCGCAACCGGGAGACCCATGGGGCGGTGCACAATTGACCCAGCGTCGTTAGGGGAGGGTTTGGTCGGCAGGGATGTCCTTGTCTCATCGTGCACTAGCGACTCCTGTGGTGGACCGGGCGCAGTGCACGCTAACATGGTCGCCAGGTGCACGATGTTTCCTCCGACACATTGGTGCGGCTGGCTTCTAGGTTAAGCTGGCATTGTGTCAAGAAGCAGTGCGACTTGGTCGGGTCATGTTTCGGAGGACGCACGGCTCTCGACCTTCGCCTCTCCCGAGTCCGTACGGGAGTTGCAGCGATGAGACAAGACTGTAACTACCAATTGGATACCATGAAATTGGGGAGAAAAAAGGGGTTATCGTTTACATTTATTGTTTTAATGTCAGTGAAACTAACCTGGTAAAATACAATTTTAAAAAGATCTCAGGATTTTATCAATTGTACTGAAAGTGTTAGTCAGAACTGTACGAGCTAATAATATAGTACCTGTATGTGAAGTAACTCTGTCCTATTCCCTGCAGGTGTTTGTTTCAGACAACAGAAATACTTCCTCTCGAGATGTGGACAACTTCTTCAACTTCGCTGACATGCAGATGGGCTTGTGATTGAGTCACAGTATGACAATCAACTTACTACACAACCAAGGACTTTTTTGTTATTTTTTATACTAGTAGGTAGCGGAGAAGGACAGGTTAATCATCAGAATGATGGTAGGTAGCGGAGAAGGACAGGTTAATCATCAGAATGATGGTAGGTAGTGGAGAAGGACAGGTTAATCAACATAGTGATGGTAGGTAGCAGAGAAGGACAGGTTAATCAACATAGTGATGGTAGGTAGTGGAGAAGGACAGGTTAATCATCAGAATGATGGTAGGTAGCGGAGAAGGACAGGTTAATCATCAGAATGATGGTAGGTAGTTGAGAAGGACAGGTTAATCAACATAGTGATGGTAGGTAGTGGAGAAGGACAGGTTAATCAACATAGTGATGGTAGGTAGTGGAGAAGGACAGGTTAATCATCAGAATGATGGTAGGTAGCAGAGAAGGACAGGTTAATCATCAGAATGATGGTAGGTAGTTGAGAAGGACAGGTTAATCAACATAGTGATGGTAGGTAGTGGAGAAGGACAGGTTAATCAACATAGTGATGGTAGGTAGTGGAGAAGGACAGGTTAATCATCAGAATGATGGTAGGTAGCGGAGAAGGACAGGTTAATCATCAGAATGATGGTAGGTAGTTGAGAAGGACAGGTTAATCAACAGTGATGGTAGGTAGTTGAGAAGGACAGGTTAATCAACATAGTGATGGTAGGTAGCGGAGAAGGACAGGTTAATCAACATAGTGATGGTAGGTAGCGGAGAAGGACAGGTTATTCAACATAGTGATGGTAGGTAGCGGAGAAGGACAGGTTAATCAACATAGTGATGGTAGGTAGCGGAGAAGGACAGGTTAATCAACATAGTGATGGTAGGTAGCGGAGAAGGACAGGTTATTCAACATAGTGATGGTAGGTAGCGGAGAAGGACAGGTTATTCAACATAGTGATGGTAGGTAGCGGAAAAGGACAGGTTATTCAACATAGTGATGGTAGCGGAAAAGGACAGGTTCATTAGTTATAACGAGCAGCCAGGGGAAAAACGCTGTATTAGTTATTTGGCTATTTGAATTTCTTGAAATTCAAGAAAGTATTCTCTTGTTTATATTGTGTATATTTTGGTCTTCGCTGTTCTGTTAGGTAATTTTGGTGTGTGTGTGTGTGTGTGTAACACACATTGAAACCATTGTGGTGAATGATCGGTGTAGAGTGAAGTTGCCCCTAGATTCTGATCTTGAATCAGTTTTGCATTTCCCCCACTGTTTTATGTTAGGATTTGTGGAGGTGAAGAGCTGATCCAAGATCTGTTCCTAGGGGAAACTTTACCCCGTACATCATGTGTTTTCTCTTCGGTATTTGTTAGGGTCCTTGCTATTTGGGATGCTTGGGACGTCCCAACAATGTCATCCCATTCAAGTTGAAATTTAAACTAGTCTAGGTAAGGGTTAAGGTTAAGGGCTCAGACACAGCAGTAGTGTTTTCTGGCCCAGAGTACTTGGCCCCTCTGAACGTAATTTGTGAACCGAGTGCGCACAGATTTTACATGTAGAATCAGGTGAAATGTGTCTGTGGTCAGACGTCTATAAAGGGTGGTCCCTAAAACACAGTGCTCTGAACGATCGACAGACGAACGCTAAATCCCCATTCGGTGCCATATGTGCAAACCTTTCAAGTTAGGTTTAGGGTAGGGACGTCCCAACCATTCCCGATAGCACTAACCCATTAGTTTGTGTGTTTGGTTGAGCAGCAAGACGCCGGGACTTCCTTAGTGGTTACCTGAGTTACCTGTGTTGTTTCCAGACACGTTGTCAGGGTGATACTGGTGTAAATAGCTGATTGGACAATGCTGTGATTGAGTACAGGGGTGTATTCACTAGGAAATTAACAGAAGCAAGCGGGACAAAATGGGGAGGAGACCTACCTAAAAAATGTTTTGCTACAGTTGGTGTGCACAAATAGACACCTCAACACTTTGGTTACACCAATGTAGACTACACCTATTATGTAAATAATTATTTCACATGAATTAAATAAATGTTCTTAGAAAGCATTTAGAATGTATTGAAGACAGGAAGAGATGTGGTAATGTTGTTTTCTATGGGACCAGACAGGAAGAGATGTGGTAATGTTGTTTTCTATGGGACCAGACAGGAAGAGATGTGGTAATGTTGTTTTCTATGGGACCAGACAGGAAGAGATGTGGTAATGTTGTTTTCTATGGGACCAGACAGGAAGAGATGTGGTAATGTTGTTTTCTATGGGACCAGACAGGAAGAGATGTGGTAATGTTGTTTTCTATGGGACCAGACAGGAAGAGATGTAGGTGGTAATGTTGTTTTCTATGGGACCAGACAGGAAGAGATGTAGGTGGTAATGTTGTTTTCTATGGGACCAGACAGGAAGAGATGTAGGTGGTAATGTTGTTTTCTATGGGACAGAACCTCATCCCTGTGATGAAATTCCTGCTTCTCAAATGGCGCCCTAGTCCTCTACTATTGACCAGGGTAGTGCACTATAAAAGGACTAGGGTGCCGTTTGGGAAGCACGGTATACTTTAACATTTTGTATTTGTTGAAGGAATGATCTGATTGGGACTTTGTATTGCTAAATGTTTCCTATTCCTATCTCTGTAGAATCAAATGAACATGTCATTACTAATATATTAAAGATCCATTTGTATGTGTTGTGTTTGAGATTTTACTGTGGGAGATGTTTCTGACTTACACTACCTTCTCAGTAGCTTGATTTCCATCCAATTGGCGATGTGATTTCTATGGGAATGTTCTAGAATCTGCGTAATGAAAATATCCACATTTTCCCACCAGTGGAATGTTTGCACCTGATGGACTTGTTGCAGATCAATAACTGTTCATGACATCTGTTCATGACATCTGTTCATGTCCTGTTCATGACATCTGTTCAAGTCCTGTTCAAGACATCTGTTCAAGTCCTGTTCATGACATCTGTTCAAGTCCTGTTCATGACATCTGTTCATGTCCTGTTCATGACATCTGTTCAAGTCCTGTTCATGACATCTGTTCAAGTCCTGTTCATGACATCTGTTCAAGTCCTGTTCATGACATCTGTTCAAGTCCTGTTCATGACATCTGTTCATGTCCTGTTCATGACATCTGTTCAAGTCCTGTTCATGACATCTGTTCAAGTACTGTTCATGACATCTGTTCAAGTCCTGTTCATGACATCTGTTCAAGTCCTGTTCATGACATCTGTTCATGTCATCTGTTCAAGTCCTGTTCAAGACATATGTTCAAGTCCTGTTCAAGACATATGTTCAAGTCCTGTTCATGACATCTGTTCAAGTCCTGTTCAAGACATATGTTCACACAGTTTTAAAGTTTATTACCTGCAATTCTACACATCTTGTCATTGTGATACAAAGAATAATTTGCCGTTTTAAAGCACATTTTCTTGGAATTCTATACATTTTTGCCCTGTCACATGTGTATTCATGGGATATTTGAGTGACAAGAAAAATAGAACAATATCTATGTGCTAAAAAACCTAACTGATCTGTAGGCGGGTTGATCTGGACATTTCTGACAAGTTATAAATATCTCTCTAAGAGGAACTGGTGATGCACCACCTTGTGCTTTCTACTATTACAACTCTCAAGAGGAAGTTTACAGCCGGACTAAGTTCCCCGAGGTTTGGGAACCACTGGGCTAGTCTGCATGATGAGATTATTATCGATTTTAATATTTTTATTTGTCAAACGGCCGTAAAGCATCGATCATCATGTCACCAGAATAAGACCCTCCATTTATTGGAGAAGAGTATCACTGTGCACTTCGCACCACCCTCTGAAGTTGATCATTGATTTCATCTGTAATAAACTGCATGGTTTCCTGAGTTGTGGTAGAACCCCATGTCATCGTGTGACTCCAACTTGACTTTGATATGCTGGTGATTATATCAATATTTCCTCATAAAGGTGTTTCCACCGCTATTTCTTGGGTAATACATTTTACCGACACTAAAAGGTCTCACCATGTCAAATGGACAAATTATCTGTCTGCATTTAGAAAATTGTACCGAAACTTCCTGTTTCCAATATAGCTGTTATTTTATACAGAATGACTACACTCCTCAAATCTGTGGATGGAAATGTGGTTTATGTTACAAACTCTTGGTGAATGTTTTTTGTACAGTGTGGTAATTTATCACATCTTATCCAGAGCAATTAGGGCTAAGTGCCTTGCTCATGGGCACATTTACAGTTTAATTTTTTTTTTTTTACCTAGTTGGCTTAAGGATTCAAACCATTGCTTTATTTTACCAGGTAGGTTGACTGAGAACACATTCTCATTTACAGCAACCACCCGGGGAATAGTTACAGGGGGGATGAAGGCACCAATTGGAAGCTGGGGTTTATTAGGTGGCCATGATGGTATGAGGGCCAGATTGGGAATTTAACCAGGACACCTCCTACATTAAGTGCTGTGATATCTTTAGTGACCACAGAGAGGCAGGACACACAAAAGATGGCACCCTACACAGGGCAATGTCCCCAATCACTGCCCTGGGGCATTATGATATTTTATTTAGACCAAAGGAAAGAGTGCCTTCTACTGGCCCTCCAACACCACCTCCAGCAGCATCTGGTCTTCCATCCAGGAACTGACCAGTACAAACACGGTTTAGCTTCAGAAGCAAGCCAGCAGTGGGATGCAGGTGGTATGCTGCTGGCTAGTGCTCTGAGAGGTTGCTAGGGGGCCGGACATCTGGCCACTCTCTTGACTATACAGGCCACACAAAACTGTCAGTCTCCCTCAAGCAGTGGCAGAGAGCAACATGTCTCTGCCCATCAACAACTGGACTCATATCTCTGGACTTGTGGGATGGTGTGCCCAAAGTGAGTTGTGTGACGTACATATTGTTCTCGATACTTAGTTATTGCTTTATTTATGCTTCCTCTGTAGAGCTTGTAACCCATAAACATGTTCAGGGATGATATGTCCTCTGTAGAGCTTGTAACCCATAAACATGTTCAGGGATGATATGTCCTCTGTTGTAACCCATAAACATGTTCAGGGATGATATGTCCTCTGTTGTAACCCATAAACATGTTCAGGGATGATATGTCCTCTGTTGTAACCCATAAACATGTTCAGGGATGATATGTCCTCTGTTGTAACCCATAAACATGTTCATGGATGATATGTCCTCTGTTGTAACCCATAAACATGTTCAGGGATGATATGTCCTCTGTAGAGCTTGTAACCCATAAACATGTTCAGGGATGATATGTCCTCTGTAGAGCTTGTAACCCATAAACATGTTCAGGGATGATATGTCCTCTGTAGAGCTTGTAACCCATAAACATGTTCAGGGATGATATGTCCTCTGTAGAGCTTGTAACCCATAAACATGTTCAGGGATGATATGTCCTCTGTAGAGCTTGTAACCCATAAACATGTTCAGGGATGATATGTCCTCTGTAGAGCTTGTAACCCATAAACATGTTCAGGGATGATATGTCCTCTGTAGAGCTTGTAACCCATAAACATGTTCAGGGATGATATGTCCTCTGTAGAGCTTGTAACCCATAAACATGTTCAGGGATGATATGTCCTCTGTAGAGCTTGTAACCCATAAACATGTTCAGGGATGATATGTCCTCTGTAGAGCTTGTAACCCATAAACATGTTCAGGGATGATTCTGTAACGGCTTTCTTCCGTCGAAGGAGAGTTGGACCAAAATGCAGCGTGGTTAATTCGATACATGTTTAATAGACGAATAAACACGATCAATACAAAAACAAGAAACGTACGTGAAAACCGAAACAGCCTAAACTGGTGCAAACTAACACAGAGACAGGAACAATCACCCACAAAACACAGTGAAACCCAGGCTACCTAAATATGGTTCCCAATCAGAGACAACGAGAATCACCTGACTCTGATTGAGAACCGCCTCAGGCAGCCATAGACTATGCTAGACACCCCTACTCAGCCACAATCCCAATACCTACTGAAACCCCAATACACAAACACAACACAAAATAAACCCATGTCACACCCTGGCCTGACCAAATAAATATATAAACACAAAATACTATTTTTTTTATTTTTTATTATTTCACCTTTATTTAACCAGGTAGGCTAGTTGAGAACAAGTTCTCATTTGCAACTGCGACCTGGCCAAGATAAAGCATAGCAGTGTGAGCATACAACAAAGAGTTACACATGGAGTAAACAATTAACAAGTCAATAACACAGTAGAAAACGAAGGGGGGGTCTATATACAATGTGTGCAAAAGGCATGAGGAGGTAGGCAAATAATTACAATTTTGCAGATTAACACTGGAGTGATAAAAGATCAGATGGTCATGTACAGGTAGAGATATTGGTGTGCAGAAGAGCAGAAAAGTAAATAAATAGAAACAGTACGGGGATGAGGTAGGTGAAAAGGGTGGGCTATTTACCAATAGACTATGTACAGCTGCAGCGATCGGTTAGCTGCTCAGATAGCTGATGTTTGAAGTTGGTGAGGGAGATGAAAGTCTCCAACTTCAGCGATTTTTGCAATTCGTTCCAGTCACAGGCAGCAGAGTACTGGAACGAAAGGCGGCCAAATGAGGTGTTGGCTTTAGGGATGATCAGTGAGATACACCTGCTGGAGCGCGTGCTACGGATGGGTGTTGCCATCGTGACCAGTGAGCTGAGATAAGGCGGAGCTTTACCTAGCATAGACTTGTAGATGACCTGGAGCCAGTGGGTCTGGCGACGAATATGTAGCGAGGGCCAGCCGACTAGAGCATACAAGTCGCAGTGGTGGGTAGTATAAGGTGCTTTAGTGACAAAACGGATGGCACTGTGATAGACTGCATCCAGTTTGCTGAGTAGAGTGTTGGAAGCCATTTTGTAGATGACATCGCCGAAGTCGAGGATCGGTAGGATAGTCAGTTTTACTAGGGTAAGCTTGGCGGCTTGAGTGAAGGAGGCTTTGTTGCGGAATAGAAAGCCGACTCTTGATTTGATTTTCGATTGGAGATGTTTGATATGAGTCTGGAAGGAGAGTTTGCAGTCTAGCCAGACACCTAGGTACTTATAGACGTCCACATATTCTAGGTCGGAACCATCCAGGGTGGTGATGCTAGTCGGGCATGCAGGTGCAGGCAGCGACCGGTTGAAAAGCATGCATTTGGTTTTACTAGCGTTTAAGAGCAGTTGGAGGCCACGGAAGGAGTGTTGTATGGCATTGAAGCTTGTTTGGAGGTTAGATAGCACAGTGTCCAAAGACGGGCCGAAAGTATATAGAATGGTGTCGTCTGCGTAGAGGTGGATCAGGGAATCGCCCGCAGCAAGAGCAACATCATTGATATACACAGAGAAAAGAGTCGGCCCGAGAATTGAACCCTGTGGCACCCCCATAGAGACTGCCAGAGGACCGGACAGCATGCCCTCCGATTTGACACACTGAACTCTGTCTGCAAAGTAATTGGTGAACCAGGCAAGGCAGTCATCCGAAAAACCGAGGCTACTGAGTCTGCCGATAAGAATATGGTGATTGACAGAGTCGAAAGCCTTGGCGAGGTCGATGAAGACGGCTGCACAGTACTGTCTTTTATCGATGGCGGTTATGATGTCGTTTAGTACCTTGAGTGTGGCTGAGGTGCACCCATGACCGGCTCGGAAACCAGATTGCACAGCGGAGAAGGTACGGTGGGATTCGAGATGGTCAGTGACCTGTTTGTTGACTTGGCTTTCGAAGACCTTAGATAGGCAGGGCAGGATGGATATAGGTCTGTAACAGTTTGGGTCCAGGGTGTCTCCCCCTTTGAAGAGGGGGATGACTGCGGCAGCTTTCCAATCCTTGGGGATCTCAGACGAGATGAAAGAGAGGTTGAACAGGCTGGTAATAGGGGTTGCGACAATGGTGGCAGATAGTTTCAGAAATAGAGGGTCCAGATTGTCAAGCCCAGCTGATTTGTACGGGTCCAGGTTTTGCAGCTCTTTCAGAACATCTGCTATCTGGATTTGGGTAAAGGAGAACCTGGAGAGGCTTGGGCGAGGAGCTGCGGGGGGGGCGGAGCTGTTGGCCGAGGTTGAAGTAGCCAGGCGGAAGGCATGGCCAGCCGTTGAGAAATGCTTATTGAAGTTTTCGATAATCATGGATTTATCAGTGGTGACCGTGTTACCTAGCCTCAGTGCAGTGGGCAGCTGGGAGGAGGTGCTCTTGTTCTCCATGGACTTCACAGTGTCCCAGAACTTTTTGGAGTTGGAGCTACAGGATGCAAACTTCTGCCTGAAGAAGCTGGCCTTAGCTTTCCTGACTGACTGCGTGTATTGGTTCCGGACTTCCCTGAACAGTTGCATATCACGGGGACTATTCGATGCTATTGCAGTCCGCCACAGGATGTTTTTGTGCTGGTCGAGGGCAGTCAGGTCTGGGGTGAACCAAGGGCTGTATCTGTTCTTAGTTCTGCATTTTTTGAACGGAGCATGCTTATCTAAAATGGTGAGGAAGTTACTTTTAAAGAATGACCAGGCATCCTCAACTGACGGGATGAGGTCAATGTCCTTCCAGGATACCCGGGCCAGGTCGATTAGAAAGGCCTGCTCACAGAAGTGTTTTAGGGAGCGTTTGACAGTGATGAGGGGTGGTCGTTTGACTGCGGCTCCGTAGCGGATACAGGCAATGAGGCAGTGATCGCTGAGATCCTGGTTGAAGACAGCGGAGGTGTATTTGGAGGGCCAGTTGGTCAGGATGACGTCTATGAGGGTGCCCTTGTTTACAGAGTTAGGGTTGTACCTGGTGGGTTCCTTGATGATTTGTGTGAGATTGAGGGCATCTAGCTTAGATTGTAGGACTGGCGGGGTGTTAAGCATATCCCAGTTTAGGTCACCTAACAGAACAAACTCTGAAGCTAGATGGGGGGCGATCAATTCACAAATGGTGTCCAGGGCACAGCTGGGAGCTGAGGGGGGTCGGTAGCAGGCGGCAACCGTGAGAGACTTATTTCTGGAGAGAGTAATTTTCAAAATTAGTAGTTCGAACTGTTTGGGTATGGACCTGGAAAGTATGACATTACTTTGCAGGCCATCTCTGCAGTAAACTGCAACTCCTCCCCCTTTGGCAGTTCTATCTTGACGGAAGATGTTATAGTTGGGTATGGAAATCTCTGAATTTTTGGTGGCCTTCCTGAGCCAGGATTCAGACACAGCAAGGACATCAGGGTTAGCAGAGTGTGCTAAAGCAGTGAGTAAGACAAACTTAGGGAGGAGGCTTCTGATGTTGACATGCATGAAACCAAGGCTTTTTCGAACACAGAAGTCAACAAATGAGGGTGCCTGGGGACATGCAGGGCCTGGGTTTACCTCCACATCACCCGCGGAACAGAGAAGGAGTAGTATGAGGGTGCGGCTAAAGGCTATCAAAACTGGTCGCCTAGAGCGTTGGGGACAGAGAATAAGAGGAGCAGGTTTCTGGGCATGGTAGAATATATTCAGGGCATAATGCGCAGACAGGGGTATGGTGGGGTGCGGGTACAGCGGAGGTAAGCCCAGGCACTGGGTGATGATGAGAGAGGTTGTATCTCTGGACATGCTGGTAGTAATGGGTGAGGTCACCGCATGTGTGGGAGGTGGGACAAAGGAGTTATCAGGGGTATGAAGAGTGGAACTAGGGGCTCCATTGTGAACTAAAACAATGATAACTAACCTGAACAACAGTATACAAGGCATATTGACATTTGAGAGAGACATACAGCGAGGCATACAGTAATCACAGGTGTTGAATTGGGAAAGCTAGCTAAAACAGTAGGTGAGACAACAGCTAATCAGCTAGCACAACAACAGCAGGTAAAATGGCGTAGACTAGGCAACGGGGCCAACAGATAAAACAAACAAGCAGAATGGAGTACCGTGATTTATGGACAGTCCAGCGTGCATCAGTTTGGGTCAGTTTGGGTATGGACCTGGAAAGTATGACATTACTTTGCAGGCTATCTCTGCAGTAAACTGCAACTCCTCCCCCTTTGGCAGTTCTATCTTGACGGAAGATGTTATAGTTGGGTATGGAAATCTCTGAATTTTTGGTGGCCTTCCTGAGCCAGGATTCAGACACAGCAAGGACATCAGGGTTAGCAGAGTGTGCTAAAGCAGTGAGTAAGACAAACTTAGGGAGGAGGCTTCTGATGTTGACATGCATGAAACCAAGGCTTTTTCGATCACAGAAGTCAACAAATGAGGGTGCCTGGGGACATGCAGGGCCTGGGTTTACCTCCACATCACCCGCGGAACAGAGAAGGAGTAGTATGAGGGTGCGGCTAAAGGCTATCAAAACTGGTCGCCTAGAGCGTTGGGGACAGAGAATAAGAGGAGCAGGTTTCTGGGCATGGTAGAATATATTCAGGGCATAATGCGCAGACAGGGGTATGGTGGGGTGCGGGTACAGCGGAGGTAAGCCCAGGCACTGGGTGATGATGAGAGAGGTTGTATCTCTGGACATGCTGGTAGTAATGGGTGAGGTCACCGCATGTGTGGGAGGTGGGACAAAGGAGTTATCAGGGGTATGAAGAGTGGAACTAGGGGCTCCATTGTGAACTAAAACAATGATAACTAACCTGAACAACAGTATACAAGGCATATTGACATTTGAGAGAGACATACAGCGAGGCATACAGTAATCACAGGTGTTGAATTGGGAAAGCTAGCTAAAACAGTAGGTGAGACAACAGCTAATCAGCTAGCACAACAACAGCAGGTAAAATGGCGTAGACTAGGCAACGGGGCCAACAGATAAAACAAACAAGCAGAATGGAGTACCGTGATTAATGGACAGTCCAGCGTGCATCAGCTATGTAGCCAAGAGATCAGTGTCCAGGGGGCAGCGGTGGATGGGGCAGGGAAGCTGGACTGGCGAGTGTTATCCAGGTTAAAAAAAATAACAATGGCTAAATAGCTTGTAGCTAGTTAGCTGGTTAGCTTCTGGAGGTTTTTGAGTGTGTTCTAAAAATAAATAAAAAATAATAGCGATTCCGTATCACATTGGGTGAGGCAGGTTTCCGGAAGGTATAAACAAATTAAAAGTCAAAAGCGATAGAAAGTAAATATGGGTCCGGTGGGCGTTTGGGACGCGGCGATTCAGGCGGTTAGCAGGCCTGTGCTAACAAGCTAACAGTTTGTAGGCCCGGGCTAGACAAGGTAGCAGTTAGCGGACCGGAGCTGGACAAGCTAGCAGTTAGCAGGCCGAATTAGCAAGCAGGGAGATAGCGAGGGCTAGAGAGTTAGCCTTTGGGGGACGTCGCGATGGGGTGAGTCTGTTTATTCCTCTTCATGCGGTGACATCGATAGACCGGTCGTGGGCCCGGGTATTGTAGCTCAGGAGTATGCTACGGTGGTAGCGCAGGCCGGGCTAGCTTCAAGCTAAGTGGGTGGAAACGCTAGCCAGGGGTAATCATCCGGGGTTGCGGTTTAGCTAGATAGCTAGTTGTGAAGATCCAGCGTATTTGGAAGCTTAGGTTTAGCAAAATGTTTTTAAAGGGATAGCTATGTAAAAAACGAAAAATATGTAAAAAACGAAAAATAAACGAAAAATAAACGAAATATACAGGGACACGACACGACAGGACGACTTACTGCTACGCCATCTTGGAAGACCAGGGTGTGACAGAACCCCCCCCCCCCCCCCCCAAGGTGTGAACTCCCGGCCGCACACTAAAACCCATAGGGGAGGGTCCGGGTGGGCGTCTGTCCACGGTGGCGGCTCGGGACGTGGACCCCACTCCAACCAAGTCTTAGTCCCCCTGTAACGCGTCCTTTGATTGGCGACCCTCGCCGCCGACCTTGGCCTAATAACCCTCACCAAGGACCCCACTGGACTGAGGGGCAGCTCGGGACTGAGGTAGAAGCTCGGGACTGAGGGGAAGCTCGGGACTGAGGGGAAGCTCGGGACTGAGGGGTAGCTCGGGACTGAGGGGTAGCTCGGGACTGAGGGGAAGCTCAGCACTGAGAGGATGCCTAGTACCGAAGCCCAGTATTGAGAGGAAACTCAGGCAGGTAGTAGGTGTATCTGGAGGATCATGGCTGACTGGCGGATCTGGAAGATCATGGCTGACTGGCGGATCCTGGCTGAATGGCGGATCTGGAAGATCCTGGCTGACTGGCGGATCCTGGCTGACTGGCGGATCTGGAAGATCATGGCTGACTGGCGGATCCTGGCTGACTGGCGGATCTGGAAGATCATGGCTGACTGGTGGATCCTGGCTGACTGGCGGATCTGGAAGATCCTGGCTGACTGGCGGCTCTAGCTGCTCCATGCAGACAGGCAGCTCTGGCTGCTCCATGCAGACTGACAGCTCTGGCAGCTCCATGCAGACTGGCAGCTCTGGCTGCTTCATGCAGACTGGCAGCACTAGCTGCTCCATGCAGACTGGCAGCACTAGCTGCTCCATGCAGACTGGCAGCTCTGGCTGCTCCATGCAGACTGACAGCTCTGGCTGCTCCATGCAGGCTGACAGCTCAGGCTGCTCCATGCAGGCTGGCAGCTCAGGCTGCTCCATGTAGGCTGGCAGCTCTGGCTGCTCCATGCAGGCTGGCAGCTCAGGCTGCTCCATGCAGGCTGGCAGCTCAGGCTGCTCCATGCAGGCTGGCAGCTCAGGCTGCTCCATGCAGGCTGGCAGCTCTGGCTGCGCTGAACAGGCAGGAGACAGACGGGAGGCTCCGACAGCGCTGGAGAGGAGAAAGGCTCTGACAGCGCTGAACAGGCAAGGCGCACTGAAGGCCTGGTGCGTGGTGCTGGCACAGGTGGTACTGAACCGAGGACACGCACAGGAAGCCTGGTGCGGGGAGCTGCCACCGGAGAACTGGTGTGTGAAGGTGGCACAGGATGGACCGGACCGTGAAGGTGTACTGGAGAGCCTGAGAGCAGGACTGGCACAGGACGTGCAAGGCTAGGTAGGTACACAGGAGGCCTAGTGCGTGAGGCTGGCACACTCTTCACCAGCCGACTAACATGCACCTCAGGACGAGTATGGAGCGCTGACCCAGGTGCCATCAAATCCCCGACACGCTCCGTCGGACGAATATCATACCTAAAGCACCAAACTAGCAACTCCCTCATAACTCTCTCCTCCACTTTCCCCATTAACTCCTTCACAGTCTCTGCTTCACTCACCTCCAACACCGGCTCTGGTTCTGGTCTCCTCCTTGGCTCCTCACGATAAACAGGGGGAGTTGGCTCAGGTCTGAACCCTGACTCTGCCACACTCTCCCTGAGCCCCCCCCCCCGCCCAATACATTTTTGGGGCGGACTCTCGGGCTTCCATCCGCATCGCCGTGCTGCCTCTTCATACCAGCGCCTTTCCGCTTTTACCGCCTCCAGTTCTTCTTTGGGGCGGCGATATTCTCCAGGCTGTGTCCAGGGTCCTTTTCCGTCCAATATCTCCTCCCACGTCCAGAAGTCCTGTGATCGCTGCTCCTCACGATAAACAGGGGGAGTTGGCTCAGGTCTGAACCCTGACTCTGCCGCACTCTCCCTGAGGCCCCCCCCCCCCAAGAAATCTTTGGGGCTGACTCTCGGGCTCCCTTCTGCGCCGCCGTGCTTTTCTCTTCGACTCCGTTCTCCTATAGCCCTCTTCGCACTGCTCCAGCGAATCCCAGGCGGGCTCCGGCACTCTCTCTGGGTCGATCGCCCACCTGTCTATTTCCTCCCAAGTCGTATACTCTATACTCCTGCTGTCCATAACGTCCTCCCATGTCCATTCCTCTTTTCGCTGCTGTTGCTGTCACTGCCCGTCACCACGCTGCTTGGTCCAGTTGTGGTGGGTGATTCTGTAACGGCTTTCTTCCGTCGAAGGAGAGTCGGACCAAAATGCAGCGTGGTTAATACAATACATCTATAATAATAAAATAAACACGACAAATATAAAAACAAGAACCTATACAGCCTGTCTGGTGAATACAAACACAGAGACAGGAACAATCACCCACAAACACACAGTGAAACCCTATACAGCCTGTCTGGTGAATACAAACACAGAGACAGGAACAATCACCCACAAACACACAGTGAAACCCTATACAGCCTGTCTGGTGAATACAAACACAGAGTGAAACCCTATACAGCCTGTCTGGTGAATACAAACACAGAGACAGGAACAATCACCCACAAACACACAGTGAAACCCTATACAGCCTATCTGGTGAATACAAACACAGAGACAGGAACAATCACCCACAAACACACAGTGAAACCCTATACAGCCTATCTGGTGAATACAAACACAGAGACAGGAACAATCACCCACAAACACACAGTGAAACCCTATACAGCCTATCTGGTGAATACAAACAGAGACAGGAACAATCACCCACAAACACACAGTGAAACCCTATACAGCCTATCTGGTGAATACAAACAGAGACAGGAACAATCACCCACAAACACACAGTGAAACCCTATACAGCCTGTCTGGTGAATACAAACACACAGTGAAACCCTATACAGCCTGTCTGGTGAATACAAACACACAGTGAAACCCTATACAGCCTGTCTGGTGAATACAAACACACAGTGAAACCCTATACAGCCTGTCTGGTGAATACAAACACACAGTGAAACCCTATACAGCCTGTCTGGTGAATACAAACACACAGTGAAACCCTATACAGCCTGTCTGGTGAATACAAACACACAGTGAAACCCTATACAGCCTGTCTGGTGAATACAAACACACAGTGAAACCCTATACAGCCTGTCTGGTGAATACAAACACACAGTGAAACCCTATACAGCCTGTCTGGTGAATACAAACACACAGTGAAACCCTATACAGCCTGTCTGGTGAATACAAACACACAGTGAAACCCTATACAGCCTGTCTGGTGAATACAAACACACAGTGAAACCCTATACAGCCTGTCTGGTGAATACAAACACACAGTGAAACCCTATACAGCCTGTCTGGTGAATACAAACACACAGTGAAACCCTATACAGCCTGTCTGGTGAATACAAACACACAGTGAAACCCTATACAGCCTGTCTGGTGAATACAAACACACAGTGAAACCCTATACAGCCTGTCTGGTGAATACAAACACAGAGACCGGAACAATCACCCACAAACACACAGTGAAACCCTATACAGCCTGTCTGGTGAATACAAACACACAGTGAAACCCTATACAGCCTGTCTGGTGAATACAAACACACAGTGAAACCCTATACAGCCTGTCTGGTGAATACAAACACACAGTGAAACCCTATACAGCCTGTCTGGTGAATACAAACACACAGTGAAACCCTATACAGCCTGTCTGGTGAATACAAACACAGAGACCGGAACAATCACCCACAAACACACAGTGAAACCCTATACAGCCTGTCTGGTGAATACAAACACACAGTGAAACCCTATACAGCCTGTCTGGTGAATACAAACACACAGTGAAACCCTATACAGCCTGTCTGGTGAATACAAACACACAGTGAAACCCTATACAGCCTGTCTGGTGAATACAAACACACAGTGAAACCCTATACAGCCTGTCTGGTGAATACAAACACACAGTGAAACCCTATACAGCCTGTCTGGTGAATACAAACACAGAGACCGGAACAATCACCCACAAACACACAGTGAAACCCTATACAGCCTGTCTGGTGAATACAAACACAGAGACAGGAACAATCACCCACAAACACACAGTGAAACCCTATACAGCCTGTCTGGTGAATACAAACACAGAGACAGGAACAATCACCCACAAACACACAGTGAAACCCTATACAGCCTGTCTGGTGAATACAAACACAGAGACAGGAACAATCACCCACAAACACACAGTGAAACCCTATACAGCCTGTCTGGTGAATACAAACACAGAGACAGGAACAATCACCCACAAACACACAGTGAAACCCTATACAGCCTGTCTGGTGAATACAAACACAGAGACCGGAACAATCACCCACAAACACACAGTGAAACCCTATACAGCCTGTCTGGTGAATACAAACACAGAGACAGGAACAATCACCCACAAACACACAGTGAAACCCTATACAGCCTGTCTGGTGAATACAAACACAGAGACCGGAACAATCACCCACAAACACACAGTGAAACCCTATACAGCCTGTCTGGTGAATACAAACACAGAGACAGGAACAATCACCCACAAACACACAGTGAAACCCTATACAGCCTGTCTGGTGAATACAAACACAGAGACCGGAACAATCACCCACAAACACACAGTGAAACCCTATACAGCCTGTCTGGTGAATACAAACACACAGTGAAACCCTATACAGCCTGTCTGGTGAATACAAACACACAGTGAAACCCTATACAGCCTGTCTGGTGAATACAAACACACAGTGAAACCCTATACAGCCTGTCTGGTGAATACAAACACACAGTGAAACCCTATACAGCCTGTCTGGTGAATACAAACACAGAGACCGGAACAATCACCCACAAACACACAGTGAAACCCTATACAGCCTGTCTGGTGAATACAAACACACAGTGAAACCCTATACAGCCTGTCTGGTGAATACAAACACACAGTGAAACCCTATACAGCCTGTCTGGTGAATACAAACACACAGTGAAACCCTATACAGCCTGTCTGGTGAATACAAACACACAGTGAAACCCTATACAGCCTGTCTGGTGAATACAAACACAGAGACCGGAACAATCACCCACAAACACACAGTGAAACCCTATACAGCCTGTCTGGTGAATACAAACACACAGTGAAACCCTATACAGCCTGTCTGGTGAATACAAACACACAGTGAAACCCTATACAGCCTGTCTGGTGAATACAAACACACAGTGAAACCCTATACAGCCTGTCTGGTGAATACAAACACACAGTGAAACCCTATACAGCCTGTCTGGTGAATACAAACACACAGTGAAACCCTATACAGCCTGTCTGGTGAATACAAACACAGAGACCGGAACAATCACCCACAAACACACAGTGAAACCCTATACAGCCTGTCTGGTGAATACAAACACAGAGACAGGAACAATCACCCACAAACACACAGTGAAACCCTATACAGCCTGTCTGGTGAATACAAACACAGAGACAGGAACAATCACCCACAAACACACAGTGAAACCCTATACAGCCTGTCTGGTGAATACAAACACAGAGACAGGAACAATCACCCACAAACACACAGTGAAACCCTATACAGCCTGTCTGGTGAATACAAACACAGAGACAGGAACAATCACCCACAAACACACAGTGAAACCCTATACAGCCTGTCTGGTGAATACAAACACAGAGACAGGAACAATCACCCACAAACACACAGTGAAACCCTATACAGCCTGTCTGGTGAATACAAACACACAGTGAAACCCTATACAGCCTGTCTGGTGAATACAAACACACAGTGAAACCCTATACAGCCTGTCTGGTGAATACAAACACACAGTGAAACCCTATACAGCCTGTCTGGTGAATACAAACACAGAGACAGGAACAATCACCCACAAACACACAGTGAAACCCTATACAGCCTGTCTGGTGAATACAAACACACAGTGAAACCCTATACAGGCTGTCTGGTGAATACAAACACAGAGACCGGAACAATCACCCACAAACACACAGTGAAACCCTATACAGCCTGTCTGGTGAATACAAACACAGAGACAGGAACAATCACCCACAAACACACAGTGAAACCCTATACAGCCTGTCTGGTGAATACAAACACAGAGACAGGAACAATCACCCACAAACACACAGTGAAACCCTATACAGCCTGTCTGGTGAATACAAACACAGAGACAGGAACAATCACCCACAAACACACAGTGAAACCCTATACAGCCTGTCTGGTGAATACAAACACAGAGACAGGAACAATCACCCACAAACACACAGTGAAACCCTATACAGCCTGTCTGGTGAATACAAACACAGAGACAGGAACAATCACCCACAAACACACAGTGAAACCCTATACAGCCTGTCTGGTGAATACAAACACAGAGACAGGAACAATCACCCACAAACACACAGTGAAACCCTATACAGCCTGTCTGGTGAATACAAACACAGAGACAGGAACAATCACCCACAAACACACAGTGAAACCCTATACAGCCTGTCTGGTGAATACAAACACAGAGACCGGAACAATCACCCACAAACACACAGTGAAACCCTATACAGCCTGTCTGGTGAATACAAACACAGAGACAGGAACAATCACCCACAAACACACAGTGAAACCCTATACAGCCTGTCTGGTGAATACAAACACAGAGACAGGAACAATCACCCACAAACACACAGTGAAACCCTATACAGCCTGTCTGGTGAATACAAACACAGAGACCGGAACAATCACCCACAAACACACAGTGAAACCCTATACAGCCTGTCTGGTGAATACAAACACAGAGACAGGAACAATCACCCACAAACACACAGTGAAACCCTATACAGCCTGTCTGGTGAATACAAACACAGAGACAGGAACAATCACCCACAAACACACAGTGAAACCCTATACAGCCTGTCTGGTGAATACAAACACAGAGACAGGAACAATCACCCACAAACACACAGTGAAACCCTATACAGCCTGTCTGGTGAATACAAACACAGAGACAGGAACAATCACCCACAAACACACAGTGAAACCCTATACAGCCTGTCTGGTGAATACAAACACAGAGACAGGAACAATCACCCACAAACACACAGTGAAACCCTATACAGCCTGTCTGGTGAATACAAACACAGAGACAGGAACAATCACCCACAAACACACAGTGAAACCCTATACAGCCTGTCTGGTGAATACAAACACAGAGACAGGAACAATCACCCACAAACACACAGTGAAACCCTATACAGCCTGTCTGGTGAATACAAACACAGAGACAGGAACAATCACCCACAAACACACAGTGAAACCCTATACAGCCTATCTGGTGAATACAAACAGAGACAGGAACAATCACCCACAAACACACAGTGAAACCCTATACAGCCTATCTGGTGAATACAAACAGAGACAGGAACAATCACCCACAAACACACAGTGAAACCCTAAACAGCCTATTTTTTTTAATTTTTTATAAAAAATAATTTATTATCTTCAATACCATTCATTCTTTACAACTCATAATTTTCATACATACTCAAATAATGGTATTTTAATTTAACTAATCATAAACCCCAAACAAAACCTCAGGGGAGCATCTTCCCTCCCGTCACCCTACAAAATACCTTTCCCTATCTCCCCATCCCTAATCTATCCCCTTACAAATCTAAATGACACCCAGCCCTAAACCCCCCTTCCACCTCTCCCGAGCAGCATGCTGCCCCCACTTCCTCTCCTCCCTCTTCATCCTCCCCCTCAAATCTCCTTCCACCCTCCTCACTATCCCTTCCACCCCCCAATCTCTCCCTGTCTTCACCATGTTCTGCCTGGCTTCCCACAGCCCCCGTTTAAAGAGACTCATGAGAAGCCAGAGCAGAAACCTGTCCCTATCCGTCCCTCTCGCTCTCCCTACACCTCTCTCTAACCTGGCCCACGTCAATACAAAATCCCCCCTTACCAAACCTAACAACACCCGTGCCCTAGACCATACTACTCCGGCAAAGGCACAGTCCCAAAAGACATGGCGCACAGTCTCCTCCCTGCCACAAGAGGATCTTGGACAGGTGGGGGATTGCACCAAACTATACCGGTACATGATGGAACGTACCGGCAAGCACCTATGGAGGCTCAACCAATTCAGGTCCTTGAGCCTGTTGTCCAGACCCCGCGTCTGCACTCCCTCCCAGACCACTTCCGAGATGCCCACTACAGGCACCGGACTCCCTGCCTTTCTGGCCTCCTCGTACAGGTGCCTGTGATCTAAACCTACTCGGGCAACTTCAACCTCAGGGTGCGCACGCAGCCACTTGGCCGCATGACCAAAGTGCCACGGCAGCTGTTCTGCCCGAGGACCCGTGTTAGACCACACCATTATGCTTCTCGCCTGATATGAGAAGAACACCCGCAGGAGGTAACCGGATGGGTGTATCACTGGATGAGCAAGCTCCGTTAACAAGAAAGAAACAAAAATTGTGTCCAGCTTGAGGGGGAAATGTGGTACCCCCCTACCTCCCTCCCCGATGGGACAGATCATGCGCGCCCTGGCGACCCACTCGCACCTGCCACTCCACATGAACTGAAACACAAGCCTCACTAGAGGCCTCCTCAGACAAGCCGGCAATGGGTAGATGTACGCCAAATACAAAAGAGACGGCAACACATCCACCTTTAGGACCAGGACTTTGCCCATAAAAGACAAATACCTAGCCTTCCACATTGCTAGCTTCCTCTGTACCACTGCGATACGCATGTTCCAGTTCAGCGTCGCTGAGCCGGAGGTCTCAAAATGGACCCCGAGAATCCTCAGGGCCCCCTCACAGAGAGATAACCCCCCGGGCACATCCGTTCTACCGCGCCATCTACCGAAAAACTTGACGGAAGACTTTGCATGGTTCAGAACCGCTCCCGACGCTCGGGTGAAATCCCCAAAGATGGCAAGGGACCTTGTCAGGCACGAGTCCTTGCACAGCAGCAAGGAAGTGTCGTCGGCGTACTGCGTCATCTTAACACGCAGCCCACCACTTCCAGGGATCAACAAGCCTTCCGCCCCTGTGTCTGCCCTAATGGCAGCCCCCAGAGGCTCCATGTACAGAACGAAGAGGAGAGCCGAGAGTGGGCACCCCTGCCTGACCCCAGACGAGAGGTCAAAAACGTCACCCAAGTGACTATTTACACTAACTCGGCACCCCGCTCCGACATATAATGTACGAATCCATCCTATGAACTTCTCCCCAAATCCTAATCGACCTAACACTCTGAATAAAAAGGATCTATTCACGCGATCAAAGGCTTTCGCCTGATCTAGCGCTGCTACCATTAAAGGCAGTCCTCTATCTTCAACCCAAGCGATGGAGTCCCTGATTAACTGTAGGTTCCATCTAATAGAGCGGCCCTCTACCCCGCACGTCTGATCCTCATGAACGACGTAGGGAAGGGCTGTGCGCAACCGGTCTGCTAAAACCTTTGCAAGTAGCTTGTAATCTACGCACAGCATGGTCAATGGCCGCCAGTTGCCAAGGTCTGTTACTTCCCCCTTCTTATATAAAAGTGACAGCACACCAACAGCCATTGATCCCCCCGGGACCCCCGTCTCAAGGATGGCCTTCAAGACTTCGAGGACCACTGGTCCAAGTATACCCCAAAACTTGAGATAAAACTCAGCCGGCAGCCCATCCATCCCAGGCACCTTCCCTTTTCCCAACCTCCTAAGAGCGCTCTCAACCTCTTCTAGTGAAATCTGGGCCTCCATCACTTCTCTAATGTCCTCCGGCAACCGCCTGGACAAGTGTTCTAAAAACACATTTCCCTGCTCTACATCTATTTCCCTTTCCTTAAATAAACCTTGGAAATGATCAGTTGTCACCCTGACCATATCCTCTGGTTCTCTAACTATACTACCATTTTCTTCCCTAATGCCATGCATTACCTTCCTACTCTGTCTGGCCCTAACCGACTTAAAGAACATAGCGGAACAAGTCTCATTGTGTTCTAGAAAGCCACTATGCGCACGCTCCAGGAAAGCTCGAGCCTTCCGCTCCTGCAACTCCCTGAGCTGCGCCTTTAGGGTAGCGGATCTCTCCCAGTCAAACGACCCGCCGAGGTTGCCTGCCTCATACTCGAGTTCAATTAACCTTTGGATACGATCCACCTCCCTCCTCTCCTCCCTTTTTTTCCTCTTGCAATACCCTATTATAAAAGCCCTAATCCTCACCTTAACTAATTCCCACCACTCTAACACCCCCTCGCACATGGACCGGAGGCCTTCAAGCCTCCAAAAGAAATCATAAAACCTGTCAACAAAAGCCTGCTCCTCCAGCACATCCCGATCTAACTTCCAGTACCCCCTACCAAAGAGGCAGACTGGAGACCCCACCTGCAGGAGCACCCCGTCGTGATCCGAAAAGAAAACAGGCAACAGCCGCCCAGACAACTTACCCAAAGACCTGGGTACAAAAATATAGTCGAGCCTCCGCTCAACCCCCCTGGAGTTGCGCCATGTAGGACCGGCCATTTTCGGAGTAGTGTGCAGACCACCATCAACCAGACCATGGCAAGCCATTAGCCTGGTAATGGCGCCTGCACTGCTATCCCCCCCTATTCCTAAATCTGTATTAAAATCCCCCCCTATCACTAATTCCCTATTTGTGACACACAGGGGCGTCAGACAGTCCACCATCTCCCTCCTGTCTGCCACCACCTGTGGCCCATACACCACCACTAATCTAAATTTACAATCCCTTATCGTGACATCCACCCCTATAACCCTCCCCTGCATTACCACAAAAGAATCCTCCACTTTTACCTCCCTGTGCCCACACAAAATCCCTACCCCCGATGAGTGCACCCCCCCAATACCCCAAACCGACTCCCCCTTGTCCCACTCCCTCTTAAACCTACTAACATCCCCTCCATCCCTCAGGTGAACCTCCTGTAAAAAACAAAAATCAAACCCCACACCCTCCAAATAACTAAAAACCGCCCTCCTCTTAACAAAATCCCTTAAACCCCTTACATTTAAAGTAACAAAAGTAAAATTAGACCCCATGAAAGAATCAAATAAAAACATGTAATACACTCAAATTCTAAACCCAGACAGAAAAAAACAAAAACAGGAGACTCACCCGATGTTCCCCTGCTCCATATCTACCGGTGAAAACACCATCCGTACTCCCGACATCCCCCCCACTTCCTCCATCTCACCAACCCAGGATGCAGGAATAGTGTTTGGCTCCGGGGTGCCCTGCACCCTGGGTCTACCCCCACAATCCTCCCCCTCCCCAGTGCTGCAGCTGGATTGGAAAAAAATCGGGGAGGCTGAGTCCCCAAACAAAAAACTCCCCACCTCCTCCTGTACCCAGTCCTGAGTCTTGTTAGGTGTGTCCCCACCCAACAGAAGTTGAGGGCCTGGGGAAACCAGCAGCAACCCAGAGGTTTCTCCCACCCCCATCACTCTCTTGGCCATCCCCTCCCTCTCACTGTCGGCCAATCGCACCCTCCTCTTCATTCTCTTCTTTGGTGATGGCGGTAGTGGAGAGATACCACCCTCCCCCCCCACCAGCTCCTCCACCATACCCCTCATCTCTTCCACCAGGGCACTTTCCCCCCAGTCCACTTGCTCTTCCAACGTCTCCTTCTCCAACACTCCTCCCTCGCTTTCTTCTCTCTCATGCTCCTCCACTCGGTTGCCTTCTTCCGCCGCTTTTCCTGGTTCTCCTACTCCCGTGCCTTCCGTTTCCTTCTCTCTTCCATCCGCCGCTTCTTGCTCCTCCTCCTTCCTTGCGGCCTTCCCCTCTGGACCTGTACTCTGGTCATGAGGCTTGCTTCCTTCCCCCCCTCTTCTTCCCCCCTGGACCTGTACTCTGGTCATGAGGCTTGCTTCCTTCCCCCCCTCTTCTTCCCCCATCCCCTGCTCCTGCTCCCCCCCCAGCCGCAGACGCATATGACCTCTGACGAGCCGGGCACCCCCGCCACAGGTGTGCTGACGAGCCACACCCGTGGCACGCCTTAGGCTTGTCACAATCCTTCGCCTCGTGTTCCTCAGATCCACAAAATCTGCATTTTCTTGTGCTGCACGAGGCGAATATGTGGCCGTAGGCCATACAGCGCCTGCAAAATGGGGGCTGACGTGTATAAAACAACGTCCCCCTGTCAGCCCCTAGGGAGAACATAGCAGGAGGATGGAGGTAGCCACCATGTCCCTTTGGGTCCTCTCTGAGGAGGGCCTGGAAGCCTCTCCTCCCATTCCAAAACCCAAGGGAGTCTTTGAGGTGCCTTGCTGAGGAGACGTTATCCATGTATCTCCCCAGAAAGGCCCTCACCTCTTCATCCTTAACGTATGGGTTGTAAATGTTGACAGTTACAACCCTAAAGTTATTCTTCGCCAGGCTTGTTATTTCATAGTGGCTCATCGGCCTCTCGCCTCCCACTGCTCTTGCCCTTCTCAGGATATCATCGTGTTTCTCCTCTGTATATAGTGCCACATCGTATGCTCCCTCCAACGAGTTGCCTTGGAAACAAAACACGTCCTTCACCGTCAGCTTTAGAATCCCCATCAATATTATCCTTCCAAAAGTTTCCCGTCCTAAAGGCTCCAACTCCTTTTCCTTCCAAGCAAAACGAATCGTGTTGGCCAGCCCAATCCCAGGGACCGACCGTGTTGATGTATTTAGCACCATCTCCGCAAGGAGAATGGCGCTCGTTCTCTTCTCTTCCAAAACAATGAAAAAAGAAAATCCAAAGTGACTGAGTCTATCTTGTGCTAACACACACAGAGACATGAACAACCACCCACAAACACACAGTGAAACCCTATACAGCCTGTCTGGTGAATACAAACACAGAGACAGGAACAATCACCCACAAACACACAGTGAAACCCTATACAGCCTGTCTGGTGAATACAAACACAGAGACAGGAACAATCACCCACAAACACACAGTGAAACCCTATACAGCCTATCTGGTGAATACAAACAGAGACAGGAACAATCACCCACAAACACACAGTGAAACCCTATACAGCCTATCTGGTGAATACAAACAGAGACAGGAACAATCACCCACAAACACACAGTGAAACCCTAAACAGCCTATCTGGTGAATACAAACACAGAGACAGGAACAATCACCCACAAAACACACAGTGAAACCCAGGTTACCTAAATATGGTTCCCAATCAGAGACAACGAGAATCACCTGACTCTGATTGAGAACCTCAGGCAGCCATAGACTATGCTAGACACCCCTACTCAGCCACAATCCCAATACCTACTAAAACCCCAATACAAAAACACAACACAAAATAAACCCATGTCACACCCTGGCCTGACCAAATAAATATATAAACACAAAATACTAAGACCAGGGTGTGACAGATATGTCCTCTGTATAGCTTGTAACCTGTAAACATGTACAGTATGGTTCCTGTGTGTTAATTCTTGGGCTGCTTTATTCCCCTCTAACCGGGGGTGGTGTCAGTGGGTCAAAACGAGTCAAATATATAGAGCCGGGTCTCTCTCTTTCACTCATAATTCCCAAGGTAACTTCTGGATTATAAACTGGGCTTCACCTGGTTGGAAGATATTGTAATGAAACAGGCGGGGACACGAACCCTTAACCTTTCATCCTTGACAACTTGATTAAACCTAGTCTATTGACATTTCTCTACAATTATATTTTTTTGTGTCAGAAGCAAATGTTTACTTGTTGACTGAAACAGATACTTTGCTGTCCTTTTACATTTCATAACATGCAGTACATATTTCCACAGTGTTGTATGATGTGCCATACCCAGTGGTGTAAAGTACTGAAGTAGAAGTACTTTAAAGTACTACTAAAATCCGTTTTGGGGTATCTATACTTTACTATTAATATTGTTGTCAATTTGTACTTCACTACATTCCTAAAGAAAATAATGTACTTTCTTACTTACATGTTCCCTGACACCCAAAGGTACTCGTTACATTTTGAATGCTTAGCAGGACAGAAAATGGTCCAATTCACACACTTATCAACAGAACCTCTCTGGTCAGTGTGATGCCCCTCCCACTCTACCGAATTCTTTCTCTTTGCTCTTGTTTTCCTTAATAGGCTGTCAGTGGGTGGAGCCGGGAGGGTCGTCAGCGAAATGGGACGGGATAAATACACCTCTTCCCCATTCATTGAGGATACTCTGTCCATGCAGACACAGATTTTGGTTGTGGCAGTGGTTTTTGTGGCTGTTTGCATTGGCACTTTTCAACACCCCTCATTATCCCATGTATGCACGCAACCACTCACGTACACTACTGATTACACACCATTGTTCATTAAATTTAGTTTCCTTTAGATAAATATATTATCTCCACATTGTCTCTCTTTTTGTTACGGACTTTGAGCCGGTTCGTGATAAGTGGGGCTCATCCGACATTTTGGCAAAAATAACTTTGTTGATTTATGAAGGACTAATACTAGTTTCATTTGGCTTACTAGTATGTGTGTTGTGTATGGGAGAAAATGTGGAGGTAACTTAAACTCTGTAGGGGCTTTGTTTGCATCTTTTGTTTGAGTTGTACTGGTTGCCTTTGTTAGTTTGGTAAACGTGCCACTGCTGTGGATAGTTGGTTGTGTGCTGTGTTGGAGAGAATACATTGGTTAGTTTCCAGGCCCCTGCCCAGGCTGGAGACTCTTGCTCTACTCACTGTTGGGACATCGGTCTAAGTACAGTCGGGTGTTTACCTCAGTGGGAGATTTAGGTAGGGTAGTGACACTTGCTACCCGGAGCTATAGCCTTTTTTTCCCTGTTAGGCTTAGTGATGTTTCATTTTGGGCATGGTTATTTAGTTTTGTTATTTGTGTGGTGTCTGGACTGAGCAGTTGTTTCAGGGGCACATCTGGGGCTTGGGGGAATCTGCTAGTGTGCTGGATGGTTATTTCCTTGGGTTGAGTTACTGTGGGTTTTGGGGAAGCGCCATAGATATCTCAGCTATCTTTTGTGGTGCCCAGTGTCATTGTCATTTCTCTGGTTGTGGTCCAGTCTGATGTGTTCAGCAGAGAAGAGCGAGAATTCTTTTGGTATTTACTTCTGACTATGGTGTCTAATGTAAACGAGTTCATTCGCTTTCCATCAGAGGAACTGTTATGTACTAAAGAACAACTGTTGAAGGTTACCCATTTGAAATAGTTGAGTTTATTGTTGAGTTTATTTTACTTTTACAGGGACAGTGCACATTAATCAACGTTTCAGTAAAAGTGCCGGTTTTAGCCAGCCGGCTAATTTTCAACCTCAGTCCCTGGGCAGGTTATTAAAAACAATTACAATATAGACAATAGCAACATAGGACAAGCAAGACGTAGCATACAGACAGAGCAACATAGAACAAGCAAGACGTAGCATACAGACAATAGCAACATAGGACAAGCAAGACGTAGCATACAGACAGAGCAACATAGGACAAGCAAGACGTAGCATACAGACAGAGCAACATAGAACAAAAAGCAGCAAGACAAAATTCATAAAAGCAACAAAGTATTTCCACACCTCACAAGCTACAGACAACATGGAAAGCGACAACACACAGCTAGGGACCATGTTCACAAATCTGATTGACCTTTAGCCATGTCTTCAAGCATTTTGTGAAAGTGTGATATGTGGTGCAGTTATGTGTGTCTGATGGCAGTGTATTCCAGACATGGGAAGCTCTCACAGAGAATGCGGATTTACTAAAGGTGCTTTTCCTTAATTAAGGGAACTATACAGTCATCTCTCATGGAAGACCTTGTGGATCTGCTGCCATATGTTTGGGTTTTCTGTTTAACAGAAGTACTGAGTGGAGGGGGAGCCAGGCCATTTAGGATCTTGAATACAAGACATGCGTCGGTGTATTGCACAAGATTTTCCCAACTCAGGAGCTCATGCTTTCTGAGGATGTGACAGTGATGATGGCTATTGGGCTTTCTATCAAGCACTTTGAGAGCCTGTTTGTAGACAGACTGAATAGGTTTTAATGTTGTACAGCAAGCTTGGGCCCAACTAGTCAAGCAGTATGTTAAGTGGGGGAGTATCATAGATTTGAAGTACAGTTTTGCTACTTCTAGTCAAACAATTTTGTATAAATCAGAAATTAGCTAGGTTGAATTTGGTTATTTGAATGACCTTTTTCACATGCTTTTTAAAAGAGAGGTTGGAATCAAGTATGATGCCAAGGTACTTAAAAACCGATACCACCTGGAGCTTCTCCCCTGACACATAGACATCTGGCTCAGTAGCATCTGTTGCCCTCTTTGTGAAGAACATGCAAACAGTTTTTTTCACACTGAGATGCAAACACGAGTCACCGAGCCACTTTGTAACCTGGACCATTACAGTAGTGAGTTCTTGTTCAGCTTGTTGTTTGCTCTTTGCATGCACATATATCACTATCATCTGCGTACATTTGAACTTCAAACCCAGTACAGACAGAAGGTAGATCATTAATGCACAGGCTGAACAGGAGGGGCCCCAGTATTGACCCGTGGGACACGCCCACATCATAGCTAAGAGTGGGCGACAGCTCATTGCTCACTCTGACACACTGAGTTCTGCCTTCAAGGTATGATTTCATCCATCTAAAGGCATCAGGGGTAAAGTTGAACTTGGACAATTTTGTGATGAAAATCTCATGGTTAACAGTATCAGAAGCCTTCCTTAGGTCCAGAAACACAGCCCCAACAACGCCCCCTTTGTCCATCTTGGACTTCACATTTTCCAGAAGAAAGCAGTTGGCTGTTTCTGTGGAGTGTTTCGCTCTGAAGCCAAACTGCATGGAGTGTAATGTGAAGGGGCTGTTGTTGAGGTGGGCAATCAGTTGTTCTGCTACATACTTTTCAACAACCTTTGACACCACAGGTAGTATACTAATGGGCCTGTAGTTACTCACCTGATTTAAAGATGGCCGTTTTTATGGCCGACTTCCATACCCTTGGAAACACCCCGAGACCAATAGATGTGTTGGTGACCTTAGTAAGGGGGCCAATGAGTGACTCTTTGTAGTTAAGAAAGGTAGAGTCCAGCCCAAACACATCTTTGGCTTTAGAGTTCTTTAGTGAATTAATCACCTTGTTCACCTCTGACTCAGAAACCTCCCTTATGATGAAGACAGGTTGAGTGTCATTCACTAGCACTGAGCCCAACAAACCAGTGGAGGGGTTCTGTGTCAGTATCCTGACAGAGTCAATAAAGTAGGAATTGAAGCCTATTGCTATTTCGACTGCATCCTGTGTTAGATTGTTATTCACCATGATTTCTAGTGTTTTTGCAGTGTTACTATGGTCTTTCCCTGTTTTTTAGATTCTCCCAGATCAGTTTAGAATTTCCCTTTGCTTCACCAATGATGTTAATAAAAACGTTTGCCTTGGCCTGTCTGATTTCTTTCATCACCTTATTTCTCAACATGGTAAACCTACGTCTGTCATGCTCTAATTTGAATCTTAGAGCTGTTTTTAGAGCATAATCTCGTTCTTTCATCAGATTTCTCCATTTAGCCAAGGAAGAGTGCTCTTTTGGCCAGGTTTGGATTTCATTTTCTTTAGGAAACCATTTATTGTAGTCTGGATTGTGGATAGAAAAACCTGACTATCAGCTTCCACGTCTGTATAGGACAAGCGATCGTTAATTCCCTTAATTTTCAGAATTGTTTCATTCACTCTTAGGTATTCTTAGTTGATCCGTCTTTCTAACAGTAGAGAGGTTAAACCTGCTCTTAGACAGCTTTCTGGCTATAAGTGTCAGATTATGATCAGATAGCCCAGTAACCATATTGAATGATTTAGTCACTCTCTCTGGTTTATTACTGAACACCAAATCAATCTGTGTTTTAGAGCAACAAGTCACCCTGGTTGGCCCTTTAACTAGCTGTGCTTCTGTTACAGCTAGCGCATGATCGTGGGACGCTAGAGCATGGTCGTGGGATGCTAGAGCATGATCTTGGGACGCTAGAGCATGATTGTGGGAAGTATGAAAAGGAATTGGTGTTTAAACAGGATTTGGAGCATGCTAAAATCAAGCTGCTACAAGAGCGGCTAGAGCTGGTTTAGGGAAGGAAAGCTCTCAGGAGAGAGTTTGCTCTGGGAAGGTGACCCAGATTTACCTAGGGTTCGTTCCTCTTTTGGTCGTGCCCCGGACACATTTGATATTGTTGGGAACTTACGGTTGTTGCCTCAATTTAATGAAAAGGACCCTGATACATTATTTTCGTTGTTTGAGCGTGTTGCTGACGCTAGGAGATGGCCTGATTCTGACTGCACTTTAATGTAGCAGTGTGTTGCTGACGCTAGGAGTTGGCCTGATTCTGACCACACTTTAATGTTGCAGTGTGTGCTGACTGGTAAAGCGCAGGAAGCATATTCAGCTCTTAGTGTAGCTGACAGTGTAAGTTATGATAAGGTTAAAACGGCTGTGTTACAGATTTACCAACTGGTCCCTGAGGCTTACTGCCAACGATATGAACTGGTCCCTGAGGCTACCTCCAACGATATGAACTGGTCCCTGAGGCTTACTGCCAACAATATGAACTGGTCCCTGAGGCTTACTGCCAACGATATGAACTGGTCCCTGAGGCTACCTCCAACGATATGAACTGGTCCCTGAGGCTACCTCCAACGATATGAACTGGTCCCTGAGGCTTACTGCCAACAATATGAACTGGTCCCTGAGGCTTACTGCCAACAATATGAACTGGTCCCAGAGGCTACCTCCAACGATATGAACTGGTTCCTGAGACTTACCGCCAACGATATGAACTGGTCCCTGAGGCTACCTCCAACGATATGAACTGGTCCCTGAGGCTTACTGCCAACGATATGAACTGGTCCCAGAGGCTACCTCCAACGATATGAACTGGTCCCTGAGGCTACCTCCAACGATATGAACTGGTCCCTGAGACTTACCTCCAACAATATGAACTGGTCCCTGAGGCTTACTGCCAACGATATGAACTGGTCCCTGAGGCTACCTCCAACGATATGAACTGGTTCCTGAGACTTACCTCCAACAATATGAACTGGTCCCTGAGGCTTACTGCCAACGATATGAACTGGTCCCTGAGGCTTACTGCCAACGATATGAACTGGTCCCTGAGGCTTACTGCCAACGATATGAACTGGTCCCTGAGGCTTACTGCCAACGATATGAACTGGTCCCTGAGGCTTACTGCCAACGATATGAACTGGTTCCTGAGACTTACCTCCAACGATATGAACTGGTCCCTGAGGCTTACTGCCAACGATATGAACTGGTCCCTGAGGCTACCTCCAACGATATGAACTGGTCCCTGAGGCTACCTCCAACGATATGAACTGGTCCCTGAGGCTACCTCCAACGATATGAACTGGTCCCTGAGACTTACCTCCAACAATATGAACTGGTCCCTGAGGCTTACTGCCAACGATATGAACTGGTCCCTGAGGCTTACTGCCAATGATATGAACTGGTCCCTGAGGCTTACTGCCAATTATATGAACTGGTCCCTGAGGCTTACTGCCAACGATATGAACTGGTCCCTGAGGCTTACTGCCAACGATATGAACTGGTCCCTGAGACTTACCTCCAACGATATGAACTGGTTCCTGAGGCTTACTGCCAACGATATGAACTGGTCCCTGAGGCTTACTTCCTACGATATGAACTGGTCCCTGAGGTTACCTCCAACGATATGAACTGGTCCCTGAGGCTTACTGCCAACGATATGAACTGGTCCCTGAGGCTTACTGCCAACGATATGAACTGGTCCCTGAGGCTACCTACAATGATATGAACTGGTCGCTGAGGCTACCTACAACGATATGAACTGGTCCCTGAGGCTTACTGCCAACGATATGAACTGGTCCCTGAGGCTACATATGAACTGGTCCCTGAGGCTACCTCCAACGATATGAACCGGTCCCCGAGGCTACTTCCAACGATATGAACTGGTCCCTGAGGCTTACTGCCAACGATATGAACTGGTCCCTGAGGCTACCTCCAACGATATGAACTGGTCCCGGAGGCTTACTGCCAACGATATGAACTGGTCCCTGAGACTTACCGCCAACGATATGAACTGGTTCCTGAAACTTACCTCCAACGATATGAACTTTTACAAAGGGATAATAAACAGACTCATGTTGAGTTTGAGTGAGAATTATCTTCAGTTTAATCGCTGGTGTTCTGCCTCTGCAGTTGACTTTCCAAGGGCTGTGTGATCTGATTATGTTAGAGCAATTTAAGGACACAATCCCTGATCGTATAGCCACGCACATTAACGAACGAAAACTGAAGACTGTCGCTGAAACGGCGGTGTCTTTGCAGAGCCCCGTATTCGGCGTGAGTGGGGGCGTCCGGTGAGATTTGGGCCTCGCTCACCGAGATACTTTAGTTCACAGGCAAAGTTTAATTCAACTGTGGTTGAGCCTGACTCCTGTGGTAAAGCTGACTTTGGTCAAGAGTGTCACTACTGTCAAGGTTCAGGTCATTGGAAAAACTCATGTCCGGTTTGGGGCTGGGGGTAAATTCAGTACGTGTGCTTACGTTAAATCTAAGCCTACGGCTTTAGCTGCACCTGTTCCACATCAGTTCACTCCTGACACATTGTCTCATGCCCAGGGGCATATGAAAGTCCATATTGACCCAGACTATTTACCTCTCATTACGGAGGGTTTTGTGTCTATGTTAGGAAGTAAGAACCTAGTGCTAGTGAAGATCCTGAGAGACACAGGTGCCTCTGAATCGTTTATATTGGAGTCTGTTACCCTTCTCTGCTGAGACTGATTCGGGGAATAGTGTTCTAATTAGGGGAATAGGTTTGAACAGTCTGTCAGTTCCATTGTGTAAACTGATGTTGGATTCTGAACTGGTGAAAGGTGAGGTTGTTGTGGAGGTGCGTTCTTCGTTGCCTATTGAGGGTATCGACGTTATCCTTGGGAATAACTTGGCAGGTGAGCGTGTATGGTCTGTCGTGTTCCATCTCTAGTGGTTTCCACTAAGCTGTCATTTGTAGGGATTCCTGATGAGAGTGTGCAGAGTTTCCCAGAGGTTTTCTATGCGTGTGCAGTAACGCGTTTTATGAGCCGTGGCAACCTGGTCACTGCGCCGGCTAATGAGAATACCACAAAAAAGTCTCTCACTGTTTTCACTGTTATCTTGTTATCTGTATCCTGCGCCGATCTAATCAATGCGCAACGGACTGACCCCACATTAGAAGGGCTGCGTGACCAAATTGTGCCTGTGGAACGGTTGGGAGATGTTGCCCATGGCTATTTTCTTCAAGAGGATGTCCTGATGAGAAAGTGGGTGTCTCATGGTAGTTGTTTTCTTGGGGAGGTGATTAGTCAGGTTGTTGTACCAGTTAAGCTTCGTGAGTTGGTGTTGACAACTTCCCACAACGACGTTGCTGGACATATGGGTGTGAGGAAAACCTACAATAGCATATTAAGATTTCTTTTGGACTAGGTTAAAGAGGGATGTTTCTGAGTTCATCAACTTGTCACACCTGTCAATTAACTGGTAAACCTAATCAAGCTATTAAGCTGGTACCACTGTTTCCTATTCCTATACCCAGCCAACCTTTTGAGTATCTGATTTGACTGTTGGTCCTCCTCCTCATTCTAAAAAGGGTAGTAGTTACCCGTTCACTGTGATGTGTCAGACCACTAGGTTTCCTGCTGTCTATCCTCTCCGGTCTATTTCGACAAAGTCTGTGCTAAAAACTTTGACTCAGTTTCTCTCACTGTTTGGAATCCCTAAGGTCATTCAGAGTGATCAAGGATGTAATTTTACCTCTAATCTGTTTGGTCAGGTTCTCAACAGCTCCATATTAAACACAATTTGTCTAGCGCCTATCACGCGCAAAGTCAAGGAGCACTGGAACGTTTCCATCAAACACTTAAGTATTTGAGAGCTTATTGTACTGAGATGGATAAGGATTGGGAGGAGGGGTTGCCTTGGTTACTGTTAGCCGCTAGGGAGGTTTCACAGAAGAGCACGGGTTTCAGTCCAAATGACCTTGTGTTTGGACATAGGGTGCGTGGACTTTTATCTGTTCTCCAGGATGACTGGAAGTCTCCCGAGCCTCCTCAGTCCCTGCTATCTTATGTGTGATGCCTGTACACCGCTGGTGAAATGGCTAAAGAGAAGCTATCATCTTCACAGGAGAGAATGAAGGGCATATCTGATCGGCGAACTGAGCCTCGTCACTTTAGTCCGGGTGACCAGGTTCTTGCTCTGCTGCCAATTGTTGGTTCTCCTTTTCAAGCCAAGTTTCAAGGTCCATATACGGTGGTGCACCAGTACACTGAGCAAAACAATCTAGTTGCCACTCCAGAACGTAGAAAAGCACACCAGCTGTGCCATGCAAATGTGTTAACACTACTATGCACGTTCCTCTGAGGCCGAACAGTGGGAGTCTACAGAGGACAATAAACCTGTTCTTTTGGCCGACACCGTTATTCCGCTGGGTTCTTGCCATGCTAGTTCCGTGCATGGGGAGAAAGATGTTCCTGGTCCCGACGATTGCATACTGCAGGGTAGATTGAAAAATTCAGAGACACTGGATATTTTAGACAGTCTTCTCACTCATCTACCTGTTGATGGGCGGAAAGAGACGGTTGGTCTGATTCAGAGATTTCCAGGTTTGATTTCTGATACACGTACAAACTTAATAGAACATGATATTGACGTTGGAAATGCTGACCCCATTCTTCAGCGGTTCTATAGAGTTTCTTCAGAGAAACTGCATTGTCTGGATGCTGAGGTCAGGTACATGCTGGAGAGTAAGATAGCAGAGCCTTCTTTATCCAGTTGGGCTTCTCCCTGTATCTTGGTCAGTAAACCAAACAGATTTTGTAAGGTAAAGTGTCACTAAACCAGATTAATTTCCTCTTCCTCGGATGGAGGACTGCGTTGATCAGGTCGGAGCAGCTAAGTTTGTGACCTGTTAAAGGGCTGCAGGCAGGTGCCACTGACAGGTGCCACTGACGAATAGGGCATGTGGCATCTCTGCCTTTATTACACCCTCTGGTCTGTATTTGGTTATGAGTTTCGGCCTGTGTAATGCACCTGCCACTTTTCAGCGACTTATGAACAGGGTTGTCTCCTGTCTGGCCGGGTGCGCTGTTTATCTGGACGATGTAGTGAAATATGCAGATGCATGGGAGGAACATCTGTCCCGTATTCAAGACTTGTTCGACCACCTAGCTGCGGGTCGCCTCACGATCAATCTGGCTAAATGTGAGTTTGCTCAGGTGACCATTACATACCTTGGAAAGGTGGTTGGGCAGGGTGAAGTGCGTCCTGTTTGGGCTAAAGTGGTAGCTATTGATTATTTTCCACCACCAACTACTAAAAAAGAACAGATACGTTTATTGGGAATGATTGGTTCGTTTTTGTAGGAACTTCTCTACTGTGGTCGCTCTCTTGACAGATTTGCTGAAAGCTAAGGCTGTTTACGTCTGGTCTTCTCATTGTCAACAGGCTTTTGAAGATGCAAAGAGGTTTCTTACCTCAACTCCGGTACTGGCTGCTCCTCGCGTGGATTTGTCATTTACCTTGCAAGTGGATGCTAGTCATGTGGGAGCAGGTGCAGTTTTGCTGCAAGCAGATGTGTCTGGCTGTTGAGAGGCCTGTTAGTTTCTTTTCCAAAAAGTTTAACCATTATCAGTTGAACTACTTGGTCACTGAAAAAGAAGCACTAGCACTCATATGGGCGCTACAACACTTCGAGGTGTATGTCGGGTCAGGAGTAGTACCTCTTGTGGTCTACACCGACCATAACCCTCTCACCTTTTTCAGGTACATGTGTCCTAATCAGAGGATAATGAGATGGAATGCTTGTAAAAAATAAATACTATCTTGATGTGCGGCACTTCCGAGGGACTGATAACGTCATTGCTGACGCGCTCTCTCGTGGGCCCAGTTCCTGAATGTCCACGTGACTGACCACTGTTATTTTGTATAAACACATACATCATTTGTAAATTGTCTGACTGTGGATTGTGCCCCTGGCTATCCATAAAAGAAAAAAAGAAAAATGTGCTGTCGTCTGGTTTGCTTAAATATGAGGAATTTTTAATTATTCATACTTTGTTTTTTCTTGAGTGGTCAGGGGGCCGGAACATAATTGTTAGACTGCAAACTGACAGACAGATATACAATTTGACTAAAACATAATTATTTCAAACCTTGCTTATGAGTGGTAATACTTTGGAACAGATTTCCAAAATTAAAATCACTTGGAGCTGATTTTATGTTTTTACAGTCATGTCCAATGGAGGGGCCAACTCACCACCGGGGGCCAGTTGGGAAACCCAGATCAGCCCTAAACTGGGCGAAGTCTAGGACCCAGCGGCTAGTTAGAAGGGGCATTTGCATCCCAATATGCCGACCTGAGTTGGGTGTGACAAAAGGAAAGTAGTGGGTGTGGAAAGGAGTGTGTGTTCGAAGCGCTCTGCTATAGGTTAGATGGTTTTGATTGAGTGGTGTTTTTCTCTCTTCAGTTTATTACCATGCAACTATCGTACAATGAGCTACCATACCAGAGATTGGACCTCTGTTTTTCTGCCAGAGGATTAGTCTGTGACATTTTTCACTGTTAGTTCTACCCAAATAATTATATACTGCAACAATTTAATTGATTTTACATAGTTACAGTTAATTTAAAACTCAAGTCAGTTGAAATAAATGAATTAGGCCCTAATCTATGTAATTTTACACGGCTGGGAATACAGATATGCATCTGTTGGTCACAGGTACCTTAAAAAAATGGGCCTCACAAAGCGCATCAGGATGTCACTATTTTTGTGCATTCAAATTGCCATCGATAAAATGCAAATGTGTTTGTAGCTTATGCCTGCCCATTCCATAACCCCACCACTCTGTTCACAACATTGACATCAGGAAAAAACGCTCTCCTAAACAACGCCATACACGTGGCCTGCGGTTGTGAGGCCGGTTGGACCTACTGCCAAGTTCTCTAAAACTACATTGGAGACGGTGTATGGTAGAGAAATTAACATAAAATGATCTGGCAACAGCTCTGGTGGACATTCCTGCAGTCAGCATGCCAATTGCACCCTCCCTCAAAACTTGAGACATCTGTGGCATTGTGTTGTGGGACTAAACTGCACATTTAGAGTGGCCTTTTATTGTCCCCAGCACAAGCTGCACCTCTATAATGATCATGCTGTTTAATCAGCTTCTTGATATGCCACACCTGTCAGGTGGATGGATTATCTTGGCAGAGATTATTTTGATCATAAACTTTTTGTACTTATAAAACATGTCTGGGATCTTTTATTTCAGCTAATGAAACATGGGACCAACACTTTACATGTTGCATTTATATATCTGACGATTGTTATTTACTGTTGCTTCATGCGTTGTATGCCTGTGCTTACTGTGACTGCCACCCTGATTTGGCTACTTGGTTGCTACTTCCCACGCCGTTGCCGGACAGTAGTGCTTGTCAAACAGTAGAGAAAGTGTTGCCGTTCATGCCCTCCCCATTGAGTAGTAGATTGTACGTTTCAAGCTAACATCTAGATGGTTATCAATATTAGTTATTTCTTGTGTAGGGTGCTATCCTACTTTAAATAAAATCGCGTGAGAGAAAAAAAATTGCCAAGTTAGCTACCTCTAGCGACACGTTAGTGATACCACAGACAGAACAATTAGATAGATATTTTACCGGATGTAGAAATGTGAAGCATCCGCTTGGTGTTTTCCACTCACTACCAAATATGGGACAAGATAAATTTAGGCCGATAATCTGCTAATATTCTCATCGATTAAACATTTGATCTCAATACAGTTTTCTGATCACAAAACTATAATATGTTACGAACAGAGTGGACAAAATTTTCTGTTGACTTTACCCTTTGGTCAAAGCTTTAAAAAAAAATGCGTTGTTTAGGTGTGCAAAGGCGAATTGAATGCACATCAGAGTAGGCGTTCCCTAACTGAAATATGCAAATATTGGCTTAGAACGCACCAATGGGATCTTGCTACATCGTGCTTGGCTCTGCCCACTATGACTCATTAGTTCCCATTTGAAACGACGGCCTGTGGTCTATCTTGGTTCTCTTCTACAGATCCTTGGTGGTATTCAGTAAGAGGAGCTTCATGTCGGCAGGCGGATACAACGCAGCCACAACTTTCGACAAACCCACTCTCCATTCTCTGGTCGCCATATTTGGATGCAGCTACCCATACTTGGATAGGGTGGTACCACAGATAGAACAATGAGACATATTTCACTGGATGGATAAACGTGAAGCGAGGAAGCCTAGTGGCCGGCAGTGGGAGAAGATGGAACGAGATGGATTTTGGACGATATTCTGCAAATTTTCTCACCGATTACACATTTGATCTCAATATAGTTGTTTCCAAAACTAAAATATGTCACGAACAAAGTGGACTACTTTTTGTAGACTTTAGTCTTTGTCAAAGTTACGGGGGAAAAATGCATTGTTTAGGAGTGCAAAGGCGAATTATTACACACGCGCACTCCACACAGTAGGCGTTCCCTAATGGAAATATGCAAATGTTGGTTAGAACGCGCCAATAGGATCTCGCTAGCTCGGGCTTGGCTCTGCCCATTATGACTCATTCGTTCCCGTTTGAAACGACGGGCTGTGGTCTATCTTGGTTCTCTTCTACAGATCTTTGTTGGTATTCAATAGGGCTGTTGTGTGTTGGTGAGGAGAGATTGCAGCTAGCCCTGGGAAATATTCAGTGTGGAAAGAAGAAATAATACAGGAACAAAACAAATAGTTTTACTAAGAGTGCCGTGTTTATATGTGAGGAATTTGGTGAAAGCATTCACGTATCGCAATAAGCTGCATAATTTACCGCGCATCCCAAGGTAAGGTCGCTGAACAATCTGCTTGTGTTGTGTCTCAGTGTGGCAAGGCATGCCCAGTATGTAGTCTACAAGCCGGACTGGGGCCTGCTGCCTTCCTCTCACACAAGGACTTCAGCCTCGTATGTCGCTAAAATCACGAATGTGGTGCTCGGTCACATCCATACTGAAACCCGTTCACGTCTCAATTAATTTTAGTCCTTGGAAAAAATGTCTTCGACCACTAAATGAAGTTATATTTTTATCATAGCAAACAGACCGAATGGTGGAGTTGTTTGATTTCAGACGCCACAGCGCTGTAATTCCCCAGCATGCAGCGAGGCTGGAGTTTGGCGCCAAGGCCGTCAGGATCTTGTCCCAGTCTACATGTGTGTTTTGTAATGGTGGACTATTGTTGCACATATGACCCACAGAGGAAACGCCACCACGAGGCAATATGCATAGTTTTATTATCATTACTATGTTATTGAGTGACAGAGGTTGGGGGTAGTTATATCTAATTCAACGATTTAGGACGGAGTTGAGCAGCGACTAGAGTGAGCGGACTGGGAGTTCCAATAGTACATACAATTTCACGTTTTTAGATATAAAAATACAAATTAAGCTATAAGATTTAGCACCCACATAATAACCCCACAATTACATACGATAATCTGTGTAATTGTGGGCTATCCTTCGGGTGATGAAGAAACCAGTAGTTTTTAATAAATAAAAAGCACATGACGTTGGAACTGCAGGTCGCCCACACTGTTCAACTGCAGCGTAAATACTTGTTTAAATAGGGTAGTTCATTGGAAATGTAGAGTAAACATAATAATGTGATTGCCAAAGCAATACGGCATATCATCAACTAAATATCCCGATGTGTAACTATCCATTTCCTCCCCATCACTACATGTAATAGTAGCTAATAATGTAAACTTTCGCATGTATAATGTAATCATTTTCCAATAATGTAGCCTAATAAGTATACTGAATGTGTAACATAACGTTTATGCTCTTAATGTAATAATTCATCTCTGTTTGCCGAACTTGTACACTGAACACCTCCCTCTACATCTGTGGAGCTGTTGGAGCAGGATACAAACTGGAGTGGGTCTGCCCAAACACTTCTGTGTGTCTTATCTTACAACAGCATCAGACATTTTTACTGTGGAATTATCAAATCAAAGTTTATTTGTCATGTGCGCCGAATACAACAGGTGTAGTAGACCTTACAGTGAAATGCTGAATACAACAGGTGTAGTAGACCTCAGTGAAATGCTGAATACAACAGGTGTAGTAGACCTTACAGTGAAATGCTGAATACAACAGGTGTAGTAGACCTTACAGTGAAATGCTGAATACAACAGGTGTAGTAGACCTCAGTGAAATGCTGAATACAACAGGTGTAGTAGACCTTACAGTGAAATGCTGAATACAACAGGTATTCGCGGCTGTGCATTTTACCTTACAGTGAAATGCTTACTTACAGGCTCTAACCAATAGTGTGGAGAAAAGGTGTGTGTGTGTAAGTAAAGAAATAAAACAACAGTAAAAAGACAGGCTATATACAGTAGCAAGGCTATATACAGACACCTGTTAGTCAGGCTGATTGAGGTAGTATGTACATGTAGATATGGTTAAAGTGACTATGCATATATGATGAACAGAGAGTAGCAGTAGTGTAAAAGGAGGGGTAGGCGGGTGGTGGGACACAATGCAGATAGCCCAGTTAGTCAATGTGCAGGAGCACTGGTTGGTCGGGCCATTTAGGAAGTATGTACATGAATGTATAGTTAAAGTGACTATGCATATATGATAAACAGAGAGTAGCAGCAGCGTAAGAGGGGTTGGGGGGGCACACAATGCAAATAGTCCAGGAAGCCATTTGATTACCTGTTCAGGAGTCTTATGGCTTGGGGGTAAAAACTGTTGAGAAGCCTTTTTGTCCTAGACTTGGCACTTGGTACTGCTTGATATGCGGTAGTAGAGAGAACAGTCTATAACTGGGGTGGCTGGGGTCTTTGACAATTTTCAGGGCTTTCCTCTGACACCGCCTGGTATATAGGTCCTGGTTGGTAGGAAGCTTAGCCCCAGTGATGTACTGGGCCGTATGCACTGTAGTGCCTTGCGGTCGGAGGTCGAGCAGTTGCCATACCAGGCAGTGATGCAACCGGTCAGGATGGTGCAGCTGTAGAACATTGAGGATCTCAGGACCCATGCCAAATCTTTTCAGTTTCCTGAGGGGGAATAGGCTTTGTCGTGCCCTCTTCACGACTGTCTTGGTGTGTTTGGACCATTCTAGTTTGTTGTTGATGTGGACACCAAGGAATTTGAAGCTCTCAACCTGCTCCACTACAGCCCAGTCAATGAGAATGGGGGCGTGCTCGGTGCTCCTTTTCCTGTAGTCCACAATCATCTCCTTAGTCTTGGTTACGTTGAGGGACAGGTTGTTATTCTGGCACAACCCGACCATGTCTCTAACCTCCTCCCTATAGGCTGTCTCGTCGTTGTCGGTGATCAGGCCTACCACTGTTGTGTCATCGGCAAACTTAATGATGGTTTGGAGTCATGCCTGGCCATGCAGTTGTGGGTGAACAGGGAGTACAGGAAGGACTGCACACGTACGCCTGGGAGCTCCAGTGTTGAGGATCAGCGTGGCGGATGTGTTGCTAGCTACCCTGACCACCTGGGGGCGGCCCGACAGGAAGTCCAGGATCCAGTTGCAGAGGGAGGTTTTAGTCCCAGGGTCCTTAGCTTAGTGATGAGCTTTGAGGGCACTACGGTGTTGAACGCTGAGCTGTAGTCAATGAATAGCATTCTCCCATAGGTGTTCCTTTTGTCCAGGTGGGAAAGGGCAGTGTGGAGTGCAATAGAGATTGCATCATCTGTGGATCTGTTTGGGTAGTATACAAATTGAAGTGGGTCTAGGGTTTCTGGGATAATGGTGTTGATGTGAGCCATTACCAGCCTTTCAAAGCACTTCATGGCTACGGACCTGAGTGCCACGGGTCTGTAGTCATTTAGGCAGGTTGCCTTTGTGTTTTTGGGCACAGGGACTATGGTGGTCTGCTTGAAACATGTTGGTATTACAGACTCAATCAGGGACATGTTGAAAATGTCAGTGAAGACACCTGCCAGTTGGTCAGCACACGTCCTGGTAATTCACCTGGCCCCGCTGCCTTGTGAATGTTGACTTGTTTTTGGTCTTACTCACGTCGGCTACGGAGAGCGTGATCACACAGTCGTCCAGAACAGCTGATGCTCTCATGCATGCCTCAGTGTTGCTTGCCTCAAAGCGAGCATAGAAGTGATTTTGCTCGTCTGGTAGGCTCGTGTCACTGGGCAGCTCGCGGCTGTGCTTCCCTTTATAGTCTGTAATAGTTTGCAAGCCCTGCCACATCTGACAAGCGTCGGACCCGGTGTAGTATGATTCAATCTTAGCCCTGTATTGACGCTTTGCCTGTTTGATGGTTCGTCACAGGGCATAGCGGGATTTCTTGTAAGCTTCCGGGTTAGAGTCCCGCACCTTGAAAGCAGCAGCTCTACCCTTTAGCTCAGTGCGAATGTTGCCTGTAATCCAGGGCTTCTGGTTGTGGTATGTATGTACAGTCACTGTGGGGACAACGTCCTCAATGCACTTATTGATAAAGCCATTAACTGATGTGGTGTACTCCTCAATGTCATCGGAAGAAACCCGGAACATGTTCCAGTCTGTGATAGCAAAGCATTCCTGTAGTTTAGCATCTGCTTCATCTGACCACTTTTTTATTGACTGAGTCACTGGTGCTTCCTGCTTTAATTTTTGCTTATAAGCAGGAATCAGGAGGATAGAGTTGTGGTCGGATTTACCAAATGGAGGGCGAGGGAGAGCTCTAATCATCTCTGTGTGTGGAGTACAGGTGATCTATAATTATTTTCCCTCTGGTTGCACATTTAACATGTTGATAGAGATTTGGTAGAACTGATTTAAGTTTCCCTGCATTAAAGTCTCCGGCCACTAGGAGCGCCGCCTCTGGGTGAGTGGTTTCCTGTTTGCTTATTTCCTTATACAGCTGACTGAGTGCGGTCTTAGTGCCAGCATCTGTCTGTGGTGGTAAATAAACAGCCATGAAAAGTATAGCTGACAACTCTCTAGGCAAGTAGTGTGGCCTGCAATTTATCATAATATACTCTACTTCAGGTGAGCAAAATCTAGAGACTTCCTTAGATTTCGTGCACCAGCTGTTGTTTACAAATACGCACAGACCGCCTCCCCCCCTCCCCCCATTTTACCGGTGCATCGTGTATCCCGCTAGCTGAATATCCATGTCGTCATTCAGCCACGATTCCGTGAAGCATAGGATATTACAGTTTTTGATGTCCCGTTGGAAGGATATTCGTAATCGTTCCTAGTCTAATTTATTGTCCAATGATTGTACGTTGGCGAGTAATATTGACTGTAACGGCAGCTTTCCTAGTTGTCTTCTGCGGGTCCGGACGAGGCATCCGGCTCTTCTTCCTCTGCGGGTCCGGACGAGGCATCCGGCTCTTCTTCCTCTGCGTCGCTTCCTTTTGCGAATAATTGGGATGTCTGACCTGTGGGTGTTTGGAGAATATTGTGTAAGTCCTGCTTGCTGCTGCTGTTGTTGTTGTTGTTGAAAAAATATTTTGTCTAATCCGAGGTGAGGTGATCGCTGTCCTGATATCTAGAAGCTCTTTTCTTCCATAAGATACGGTTGCAGAAACATTATGTACAAAATAATTTACAAATATCGCGAAATAAAAACGCATAATAGCACAATTGGTTAGGAGACCGTAAAACGGCGGCCATCTCCTCCGGATCCTTATGGAACGACGCATGACTTCTGTAAAATATGAAGAGTGCGAGTAGTAGTAGTAGCACTGGTAGTAGTAGTAGTAGCACTGGTGGTAGTAGTAGTAGCACTGGTGGTAGTAGTAGTAGCACTGGTGGTAGTAGTAGTAGCACTGGTGGTAGTAGTAGTAGCACTGGTGGTAGTAGTAGTAGCACTGGTGGTAGTAGTAGTAGCACTGGTGGTAGTAGTAGTAGCACTGGTGGTAGTAGTAGTAGCACTGGTGGTGGTAGTAGTAGTAGCACTGGTGGTGGTAGTAGTAGTAGCACTGGTGGTAGTAGTAGTAGTAGCACTGGTGGTGGTAGTAGTAGTAGTAGCACTGGTGGTAGTAGTAGTAGTAGCACTGGTAGTAGTAGTAGCACTGGTAGTAGTAGTAGCACTGGTAGTAGTAGTAGCACTGGTGGTAGTAGTAGTAGCACTGGTGGTAGTAGTAGTAGTAGCACTGGTGGTAGTAGTAGTAGTAGCACTGGTGGTAGTAGTAGTAGTAGCACTGGTGGTAGTAGTAGTAGTAGCACTGGTGGTAGTAGTAGTAGTAGCACTGGTGGTAGTAGTAGTAGTAGCACTGGTGGTAGTAGTAGTAGTAGTAGCACTGGTGGTAGTAGTAGTAGTAGTAGCACTGGTGGTAGTAGTAGTAGTAGTAGCACTGGTGGTGGTAGTAGTAGTAGTAGCACTGGTGGTAGTAGTAGTAGTAGCACTGGTGGTAGTAGTAGTAGCACTGGTGGTAGTAGTAGTAGTAGTAGTAGCACTGGTGGTAGTAGTAGCAGTAGCACTGGTGGTGGTAGTAGTAGTAGCACTGGTGGTGGTAGTAGTAGTAGTAGCACTGGTGGTAGTAGTAGTAGTAGTAGTAGTAGCACTGGTGGTAGTAGTAGTAGCACTGGTGGTAGTAGTAGTAGTAGCACTGGTAGTAGTAGTAGTAGCACTGGTGGTAGTAGTAGTAGTAGTAGTAGTAGCACTGGTGGTAGTAGTAGTAGCACTGGTGGTAGTAGTAGTAGTAGTAGTAGCACTGGTGGTGGTAGTAGTAGTAGTAGCACTGGTAGTAGTAGTAGTAGCACTGGTAGTAGTAGTAGTAGCACTGGTGGTAGTAGTAGTAGTAGTAGCACTGGTGGTAGTAGTAGCACTGGTAGTAGTAGTAGTAGTAGCACTGGTGGTAGTAGTAGTAGTAGCACTGGTGGTAGTAGTAGTAGCACTGGTAGTAGTAGCACTGGTGGTAGTAGTAGTAGCACTGGTGGTAGTAGTAGTAGTAGCACTGGTGGTAGTAGTAGTAGTAGCACTGGTGGTAGTAGTAGTAGTAGCACTGGTAGTAGTAGTAGTAGTAGCACTGGTGGTAGTAGTAGTAGTAGTAGCACTGGTGGTAGTAGTAGTAGTAGTAGTAGCACTGGTAGTAGTAGTAGTAGCACTGGTAGTAGTAGTAGTAGCACTGGTAGTAGTAGTAGTAGCACTGGTGGTAGTAGTAGTAGTAGTAGCACTGGTGGTAGTAGTAGTAGTAGCACTGGTAGTAGTAGTAGTAGCACTGGTGGTAGTAGTAGTAGTAGCACTGGTGGTAGTAGTAGTAGTAGCACTGGTGGTAGTAGTAGTAGTAGCACTGGTGGTAGTAGTAGTAGTAGCACTGGTGGTAGTAGTAGTAGTAGCACTGGTAGTAGTAGTAGCACTGGTGGTAGTAGTAGTAGTAGCACTGGTGGTAGTAGTAGTAGTAGCACTGGTGGTAGTAGTAGCACTGGTGGTAGTAGTAGTAGTAGCACTGGTGGTAGTAGTAGTAGTAGTAGCACTGGTAGTAGTAGTAGTAGCACTGGTGGTAGTAGTAGTAGTAGCACTGGTGGTGGTAGTAGTAGTAGTAGCACAGGTGGTAGTAGTAGTAGCACTGGTGGTAGTAGTAGTAGTAGTAGTAGTAGCACTGGTGGTGGTAGTAGTAGTAGCACTGGTGGTAGTAGTAGTAGTAGTAGTAGTAGTAGTAGTAGCACTGGTGGTAGTAGTAGTAGTAGTAGTAGCACTGGTGGTAGTAGTAGTAGTAGTAGTAGCACTGGTGGTAGTAGTAGTAGTAGTAGTAGCACTGGTGGTAGTAGTAGTAGTAGTAGTAGCAGCACTGGTGGTAGTAGTAGTAGTAGCACTGGTGGTAGTAGTAGTAGCACTGGTGGTAGTAGTAGTAGCACTGGTGGTAGTAGTAGTAGTAGCACTGGTGGTAGTAGTAGTAGTAGCACTGGTGGTAGTAGTAGTAGTAGCACTGGTGGTAGTAGTAGTAGTAGCACTGGTGGTAGTAGTAGTAGTAGCACTGGTGGTAGTAGTAGTAGTAGCACTGGTGGTAGTAGTAGTAGTAGCACTGGTAGTAGTAGTAGTAGCACTGGTGGTAGTAGTAGTAGTAGCACTGGTGGTAGTAGTAGTAGTAGCACTGGTGGTAGTAGTAGTAGTAGTAGTAGTAGCACTGGTGGTGGTAGTAGTAGTAGTAGCACTGGTGGTAGTAGTAGTAGCACTGGTGGTAGTAGTAGTAGTAGTAGTAGTAGTAGCACTGGTGGTGGTAGTAGTAGTAGTAGTAGTAGTAGTAGTAGTAGCACTGGTGGTAGTAGTAGTAGTAGTAGCACTGGTGGTAGTAGTAGTAGTAGTAGCACTGGTGGTAGTAGTAGTAGCACTGGTGGTAGTAGTAGTAGCACTGGTGGTAGTAGTAGTAGTAGCACTGGTGGTAGTAGTAGTAGTAGCACTGGTGGTAGTAGTAGTAGTAGCACTGGTGGTAGTAGTAGTAGCACTGGTGGTAGTAGTAGTAGCACTGGTGGTAGTAGTAGTAGTAGCACTGGTGGTAGTAGTAGTAGCACTGGTAGTAGTAGTAGTAGCACTGGTGGTAGTAGTAGTAGTAGCACTGGTGGTAGTAGTAGTAGTAGCACTGGTGGTAGTAGTAGTAGTAGTAGCACTGGTGGTGGTAGTAGTAGTAGTAGCACTGGTGGTAGTAGTAGTAGCACTGGTGGTAGTAGTAGTAGTAGTAGTAGCACTGGTGGTAGTAGTAGTAGTAGCACTGGTGGTAGTAGTAGTAGTAGTAGTAGCACTGGTGGTAGTAGTAGTAGCACTGGTGGTAGTAGTAGTAGTAGCACTGGTGGTAGTAGTAGTAGTAGTAGCACTGGTGGTAGTAGTAGTAGTAGTAGTAGCAGCACTGGTGGTGGTGGTAGTAGTAGTAGTAGCAGCACTGGTGGTGGTGGTGGTGGTAGTAGTAGTAGTAGCAGCACTGGTGGTGGTGGTGGTGGTAGTAGTAGTAGTAGCAGCACTGGTGGTGGTAGTAGTAGTAGCAGCACTGGTGGTAGTAGTAGTAGTAGTAGTAGTAGTAGCACTGGTGGTAGTAGTAGTAGCACTGGTGGTAGTAGTAGTAGTAGCACTGGTGGTAGTAGTAGTAGTAGTAGTAGCACTGGTGGTAGTAGTAGTAGTAGTAGTAGCAGCACTGGTGGTAGTAGTAGTAGTAGCAGCACTGGTGGTGGTAGTAGTAGTAGCAGCACTGGTGGTAGTAGTAGTAGTAGTAGTCTTCCTTGCTGAGCGACCTTTCAGGTTATGTCGATATAGGACTCGTTTTACTGTGGATATAGATATTTTTGTACCTGTTTCCTCCAGCATCTTCACAAGGTCCCTTTGCTGTTGGTCTGGGAATGATTTGTACTTTTCGCACCAATGTACGTTCATCTCTAGGAGACAGAATGCGTCTGCTTCCTGAGCGGTATGACGGCTGCGTGGTCCCATGGTGTTTATACTTGCGTACTATTGTTTGTACAGATGAACGTGGTACCTTCAGGAGTTTGGAAATTTCTCCCGAGGAGGAACCAGACTTGTGGAGGTCTACAATTGTTTTTTCTGATGTCTTGGCTGATTTCTTTTGATTTTCCCATGATGTCAAGCAAAGAGGCACTGAGTTTGAAGGTATGACTTGAAATACATCCACAGCTACACCTCCAATTGAATCAAATGACGTCAATTAGCCTATCAGAAGAGTCTAGAGCCATGACATCATTTTCTGGAATTTTCCAAACTGTTTAAAGGCACAGTCAATTTAGTGTATGTAAACTTCTGACCCACTGGAATTGTGATACAGTGAGTTATAAGTGAAATAATCTGTCTGTAAACAGTTGTTGGAAAACTTCCTTGTGTCAAGCACACAGTTGATGTCCTAACCGACTTGCCAAAACTATAGTTTGTTTACAAGAGATTTGTGGAGTGGTTGAAACACAGATCTGTGGATCTATTGGGGTGGTAAGCAAATTGAAGTGGGTGTCAGGTAAGGTGGAGGTGATATGATCCTTGACTAGTCTCTCAAAGCACTTCATGATGACAGAGTTATTAATTGCACTTTGGACATCAAATGTTCCTGAGTGGCCTCGTTAGTTGGCTTGACAATCTATGGCTTGAAAAGGGCGGTCTAGCAATGGTCAACAAGCAACTTTACAGAGCTTGAGGAATGTAACGAATAATGTGCAAATATTGTACAATCCAGGTGTGCAAAGCTCTTAAACTTACCCAGAAACACTCTGTTGTATCACTGCCAAAGGTGATTCCAACATGGTGACTCGGGGTTGAATACTTCCCTAATCAAGATATATGTGTTTTTTAATTTTTAATATTTTTCTTCCACTTTGACATTAGAGTGTTTTGTGTAGATCGTTGACGAAAAATTACAAATTTAAATCCATTTTAATTCCACCTTGTAACAACAATGTGTTCAAAGTCGAGGGGTGTGACAACTTTCTGAAGGGACTGTATCTAATGCAGACATACGTTTTGTAGGCAAACGCCTCGATGACACCGACAGTCACTGCATTTTGGTACACTGGAAGTAAATACATTTACAATGGAATGTTGCGTGTGTCCTGCAGCGCGTGCCTTGCAGTGTGTGTCCTGCAGCGTGTGCCCTGCAGTGTGTGTCCTGCAGTGTGTGTCCTGCAGTGTGTGTCCTGCAGTGTGTGTCCTGCAGCGTGTGTCCTGCAACGTGTGTCCTGCAGTGTGTGCCTTGCAGCGTGTGCCCTGTAGCGTGTGCCTTGCAGCGTGTGCCCTGTAGCGTGTGCCTTGTAGCGTTTGCCCTGCAGCATGTGCCCTGCAGCGTGTGCCCTGTAGCGTGTGCCTTGTAGCGTGTGCCCTGCAGCGTGTGCCGTGTGCCCTGCAGCGTGTGCCCAGCAGCGTGTGCCCTGCAGCGTGTGCTTTGCAGAGGCAGTTGCAGTATGTTCTGTGTGGTGCCCACGTTGCATAAATCCAACCTATGCATCAAACTGTATGTGTAGACTTGACAGAAATAGAATCAGTGAATGTTGAACTTTTGTTGCACATATCCATTATGTTAGATTACATAATGAAGAAAGTTTGACTGCAGAATTTTACGCTGCGGATCTGATGGAGGCCTAATGCTCCCCTGAATGTTTCTAAGTTGACGCTAGTACAAAGGCCCCATTCTGCAAGCTATTCTGGCTCTTAGCTCTGTCATGTCTTCTACCTCTGATGTCTCCTCTTCTCCCTGTAGGATCCGTCAGGATGAAACGGCTCAGGTCTTCAAGCAGCAGTGACAGTTCTGACAATGAGAGTGAGTTCCAACTGTCTTTACATCATGACATGATGAAACCCACGACAGTCATTCAGAATAACATGCTGTCTGTAAACAGAGAAAGGCTTTAAATGTTTTTTAACATGAACCGCTCTACCCCCTCTTCCTCTCGCTAAAGCCTTCCGCGTACTTTATGTCGGCGAGTTCGGAGTGAACTGAACCAGTCACATACTCCCTTAAAAGACCTTCGCTTGAAAAATGATTTTAAACTGCAATAGTACTATTTGTCCATCTTGGGACGCCGTATCCAGTATACAAATTCTCAAAATAATCCGAATTAATCTAAGATATCTCAAGAAATCTGTCATTCATTTTGAAGTTGTTGCCGAGGAGCTCTTAGTCATCAGATATTTCTCAAGTGGAAACGATTAGTGTCTTGATGAATGACCACCCACTTCATTGGAGAATCCCTCCTGTTAACCAATCACGAGGTGGTGTAGACTTTGGATGCAGGCTGGGGGAAAAACTTTGCCGAAGACCAAATCGAATAAAAACATCACAATGTCATAATATTTGTACGAATTGTTCCAGATGGGAAGAAGGCAAATGCCTTAAACCGCTCTCTGCCCCCCCTCCCTCCATCTACCTCTCTCTGCCCCTCTCCCTCTACCTCTCTAACCCTTCTATACCCTCCTCTGCCTCTCTCTACCCCCCTCCCCTCTACCTCGTTCTACCTCTCTCTATAACCCTTCTACACCCTCTCTCTAACCCCCTCCCCCTCTACCTCGTTCTACCTCTCTCTATAACCCTTCTACACCCTCTCTCTAACCCCCCCCCTCCCTCCCCTCTACCTCGTTCTACCTCTCTCTATAACCCTTCTACACCCTCTCTCTAACCCCCCCCCTCCCCCTCTACCTCTCTATAACCCTTCTACACCCTCTCTCTAACCCCCCCCTCCCCCTCTACCTTGTACTCCCCAGGTCCTTCCACCTCCTTCTGCTCCTCTAACAAGTATGGAAGTAAACCTGGAACCCCTGCCTCCGTGCCCAAGAAACCAGCAGAGGTACGCCATGCTGCCGTTCCTGTCCTGCACACCTCACGTCAGCTTCCTGAGTGTTTTGTCGCAAATGGCACCCTATTCCCCACAGGGCTCTGGTCAAAAGTAGTGGACTATGTAGGGAATAGGTTATCAATTGGGACACAGACAATGTAATGTGTGTATTTGTGTCTCCTCTCCTCCTCTCTAGGTGTTCAGGAAAGACCTGATCAGTGCCATGAAGCTGCCAGACTCTCACCATGTCTCCCCTGAAGACTATTACCTGCTGGGGGACACCTGGAGACAGGAGTGGGAGAAGGGGGTGCAGGTGCCGGCCTTCCCTGAAACCATCCCACAGCCCTCCATCAGGTAATCACGCCTCCACTAGTCTCTGTACCTCAGGATGCTGATTCCTCTGAGTAATAGCCACTGCTAGCCTCTCATTGTGTCTGTGTGCGTCTGTCTGTAGGAACATAGAGGAGAAGCCTAAGGAGGTGTTGTTCACCCTACAGAAGAGGTATATCCAGTGTTGGAGCCAGGCCTCTACAGAGACGGGTTACGTTAACATCAAGGAGCTGGCTGAGGCCATGTGCTCTTATGACCTGGATAACATGGACCTCTACTGGCTGCAGGCACTCAACGCTGAGCTGGAACACATGGGTAAGGACTCAACGCTGAGCTGGGACACATGGGTAAGGACTCAACGCTGAGCTGGGTAAGGACTCAATGCTGAGCTGGGACACATGGGTAAGGACTCAATGCTGAGCTGGAACACATGGGTAAGGACTAGAGGTCGACCGATTATGATTTTTCAACGCCGATACCGATTTATTGGAGGACCAAAAAAAGCCGATACCGATTAATCGGACAATTAAAAAAAAAAATGTATTTGTAATAATGACAATTACAACAATACTGAATGAACTTATTTTAACTTAATATAATACATCAATAAAATCAATTTAGCCTCAAATAAATAATGAAACATGTTCAATTTGGTTTAAATAATGCAAAAACAAAGTGTTGGAGAAGAAAGTAAAAGTGCAATATGTGCCATGTAAGAAAGCTAACGTTTCAGTTCCTTGCTCAGAACATGAGAACATATGAAAGCTGGTGGTTCCTTTTAACATGAGACTTCAATATTCCCAGGTAAGAAGTTTTAGGTTGTAGTTATTATAGGAATTATAGGACTATTTCTCTCTATACCATTTGTATTTCATTAACCTTTGACTATTGGATGTTCTTATAGGCACTTTAGTATTGCCAGTGTAACAGTATAGCTTCCGTCTCTCTCTTCCCTGGGCTCGAACCAGGAACACAACGACAACAGCCACCCTCGAAGCAGCGTTACCCATGCAGAGCAAGGGGAACAACCACTCCAAGTCTCAGAGCGAGTGACGTTTGAAGGCTTGAAGTCATAAACAGCAGAGCTGCTGGCAAAATGCACGAAGTGCTGTTTGAATGAATGCTTATGAACCTGCTGCTGCCTACCATCGCTCAGTCAGACTGTTCTATCAAATCATAGACTTAGTTATAACATAATAACACACAGAAATACGAGCGTTAGGTCATAAATATGGTCGAATCCGGAAACTATTGTCTCAAAAACAAGACTTTTATTATTATTACTGGCAAATTAGTTGGCAATGAGCCAGGCGGCCCAAACCATATACCCTGACTCCGCGTGCAATGAGCCAGGCGGCCCAAACCATATACCCTGACTCCGCGTGCAATGAGCCAGGCGGCCCAAACCATATACCCTGACTCCGCGTGCAATGAGCCAGGCGGCCCAAACCATATACCCTGACTCCGCGTGCAATGAGCCAGGCGGCCCAAACCATATACCCTGACTCCGCGTGCAATGAGCCAGGCGGCCCAAACCATATACCCTGACTCCGCGTGCAATGAGCCAGGCGGCCCAAACCATATACCCTGACTCCGCGTGCAATGAGCCAGGCGGCCCAAACTGTTGCATATACCCTGACTCCGCGTGCAATGAGCCAGGCGGCCCAAACCATATACCCTGACTCCGCGTGCAATGAGCCAGGCGGCCCAAACCATATACCCTGACTCCGCGTGCAATGAGCCAGACGGCCCAAACCATATACCCTGACTCCGCGTGCAATGAGCCAGGCGGCCCAAACTGTTGCATATACCCTGACTCCGCGTGCAATGAGCCAGGCGGCCCAAACCATATACCCTGACTCCGCGTGCAATGAGCCAGACGGCCCAAACCATATACCCTGACTCCGCGTGCAATGAGCCAGGCGGCCCAAACTGTTGCATATACCCTGACTCCGCGTGCAATGAGCCAGGCGGCCCAAACCATATACCCTGACTCCGCGTGCAATGAGCCAGGCGGCCCAAACTGTTGCATATACCCTGACTCCGCGTGCAATGAGCCAGGCGGCCCAAACTGTTGCATATACCCTGACTCCGCGTGCAATGAGCCAGGCGGCCCAAACTGTTGCATATACCCTGACTCCGCGTGCAATGAGCCAGGCGGCCCAAACTGTTGCATATACCCTGACTCCGCGTGCAATGAACGCAAGAGAAGTGACACAATTTCACCTGGTTAATATTGCCTGCTAACCTGGATGTCTTTTAGCTAAATATGCAGGTTTAAAAATATATACTTCTGTGTATTGATTTTAAGAAAGGCATTGATGTTCATGGTTAGGTACACATTGGAGCAACGATATGCACCGCATCGATTATATGTAATGCGGGACACGCTAGATAAACTAGTAATATCATCAACCATGTGTAGTTAACTAGTGATTATTATTAAGTTTAATGCTAGCTAGCAACTTACCTTGGCTTCTTACTGTATTTGCGTAGAAGGCAGGCTCCTCGTGAGGCGGGTGGTTAGAGCGTTGGACTAGTTAACTGTAAGGTTGCAAGATTGAATCCCAGAGCTGACAAGGTAAACATCTGTCATTCTGCCCCTGAACGAGGCAGTTAACCCACTGTTCCCAGGCCGTCATTGAAAATAAGAATGTAACTGACTTGTCTAGTTAAATAAAGATTAAATAGAGGTGTAAAAAAAAAGCTAAATCAGTGATTTTGGGACACATGGGTAATGGTGGGGGGGGGGGGAGAAGAACATTAGCTAGGACACATGGGTAATGGTGGGGGGGGAGAAGAACATTAGCTAGGGCACATGGGTAATGGGGGGGTAGAGAAGAGGAACATTAGCCATGACGTGTGTGTGTGGGGGGGGCATTGTTTTAGCCTGTTTCTCTAAAGCCTCTCCTTGTTCTCTCAAATCATCATCACATTTCCGCACTTCTCTCTGATGTGTTGGCAAGGAAACTGGAGGCGACCAAGGATAGACTTCACACTATAATGACAAAGCAATAACAGGTCTTCTTGGGTATGATGCCACAAGCTTGGCATGCCTGTATTTGGAGAGTTTCTCAAGCTCTGTCAGGTTGGATGGGGAGCATCGCTGCACAGCTATTTTCAGGTCTCCAGAGATGTTAGATTGGGTTCAAGTCCGGGCTCTGGCTGGGCCAGTCAAGGACATTCATAGACTTGCCCCGAAGCCACTCCTGCGTTGTCCTGTTGGAAGGTGAACCTTCGTCTCCCAGGCTGAGGTCCTGAGCTGGTTTTCTTCAAGGATCTCTCTGTACTTTGTTCTGTTCATCTTTCCCTTGATCACCACAGCATGATGCTGCCACCAGGCTTCACGGTAGGGATGGTGCCAGGTTTCCTCCAGATGTGACGCTTGGCTTTTAGGGCCAAAGAATTCAATCTGGTTTCATCAGACCAGAGAATCTTGTTTCTCATGGTCTGAGAGTTCTTTAGGTGCCTTTTGACAAACTCCAAGTTTTTACTGAGGAGTGGCTTCCGTCTGACCACTCTACCATAAAGGCCTGATTGGTGGAGTGCTGCAGAGATTGTTGTTCTTCTGGAAGGTTCTCCCATCTCCACAGAGGAACTCTGGAGCAGTGTCTGTGACCGTCGGGTTCTTGGTCACCTCCCTGAGGACCTTCTCCCCCGTTTGCTCAGTTTGGCCGTCTCAGAGCTCTACGGACAATTCCTTTGACCTCATGGCTGGGTTTTTGCTCTGACATGCACTGTCAACTGTGGGACCTTTAAATAGACAGGTGTGTGCCTTTCCAAATGTTGGATTTTTATTGAACCTTTATTTAACTAGGCAAGTCAGTTAAGGACTTATTTACTGACTGGGTCTATTCCCAAGACCTGTAGAGGAACTATGTTTTGATTGGGGTATTATTCTGTCTCCAAGGGGAGGGGCCTGTAGACGAGTTGACGCTGGAGCGTACCATGGAGGCGTTGGAGCGTCAGTGCCATGACAACATGAACCACGCCATCGACACCGTAGAAGGGCTGGGCATCGAGTACGACGAGGATGTCATCTGTGACGTGTGTCGCTCCCCCGACAGCGAGGAAGGCAACGACATGGTCTTCTGTGACAAATGTAACATCTGTGTTCACCAGGTAGGAACCTACAAGCACTGATTTTGCGCATAGTGGCTATTTAGAAGAAGGCTTTACTTGCAATGAGAGTAATGTGGTTGTTTTTATATACATTAGTTAAATGCACTGGTTATAAGTCGCTCTTGATTAAGTGCTAATTAACTCTTTTTTTCTACACGTACCCAGTTCTCTGACAATCTCTCATCCCTCAGTTGAACCCTTCATAAATGCATCTAACCCACTGCGTTAACCCACTGTCAATTCAAGTTAAGGGCTTTATTGGCATGGGAAACTTATGTTTACATTGCCACAGCAAGTGAAATAGATAATAAACTAGAAAAAATTAACAGTAAACATTACACTCACACAAGATCCAAAATAATAGAGACATTACAAATATCATATTTATATATACAGTGTTGTAACGAGGTGCAAATAGTTAAAAGTACAAAAGGGAAAATAAATATGGGTTGTAATTTACAATGGTGTTTGTTCTTCACTGGTTGCCCTTTTCTTGTGGTAACAGGTCACACATCTTGCTGCTGTGATGGAACACTGTGGTATTTCACCCAGTAGATATGGAGTTTATCAAAATTGGATGTGTTTTCGAATTCTTTGTGGCTCTGTGTAATCTGAGGGAAATATGTGTCTATAATACGGTCATACATTGGGCAGGAGGTTAGGAAGTGCAGCTCAGTTTCCACCTCCTTTTGTGGGTACATAGGCAGACCTGGCTCTCAAGAGAAGACAGGCTATGGTAACCTTTCTTAATAGCAAGGCTATGGTCACTGAGTCTGTACATAGTCAAAGCTTTCCTTAATTTTGTGTCCATCACAGTGGTCGGGTATTCTGCCACTGTGTACTCTCTGTTTAGGGCCAAATAGCATTCTAGTTTGCAAAGTTTTTTTGTTAATTCTTTCCAATATGTCAAGTAATTATCGTTTTGTTTTCTCATGATTTGGTTGGATCTAATTGTGTTGCTATCCTGGGGCTCTGTGGGGTCTGTTTGAACAGAGCCTCAGGACCAGCTTGCTTAGGGGACTCTTCTCCAGGTTCATGTCTCTGTTGGTGATGGCTTTGTTATGGAAGGTTTGGGAATCGCTTTCTTTTAAGTGGTTGTAGAATTTAACAGCTCTAGTAGTATCGGCATAATTCTGCATTATTTTGTGTTTTCCGTTGTACACAGAGGATATTTTTGCAGAATCTCAATTTGGTGAATTCTTGATTGGTGAGTGGACCTCAGACTTCACAACCATAAAAGACAATGGGTTCTGATTCAAGTATTTTTAGCCACATTCCTAATTAGTATGTCGAAATGTAGTTCCTTTTGATGGCATAGGAGACCCCTCTTGCCTTGTCTCCGATGGTTCACAGCTTTGTGGAAGTTACCTGTGGCGCTGATGTTTAGGCCAAGGTATGTATAGTTTGTTGTGTGCTCTAGGGCAACGGTGTCTAGATGGAATTTGTATTTGTTGTCTTGGCAGCTACCCTTTTATGGAACACCATTATTTTTGTCTTAGAGATTTACTGTCAGGGCCCAGGTCTGTCAGGGTCCAGGTCTGTCAGGGCCCAGGTCTGTCAGGGCCCAGGTCTGTCAGGGCCCAGGTCTGTCAGGGCCCAGGTCTGTCAGGGCCCAGGTCTGTCAGGGCCCAGGTCTGTACAGAAGATCTAGGTGCTGCTGTAGGTCCTCCTTGGTTGGAGACAGAAGCACCAGATCATCAGCAAACGTTTGACTTCAGATTCGAGTCGGGTGAGGCCGGGGGCTGCAGTTCTAGTAGGGTGAGGCCGGGGGCTGCAGTTCTAGTAGGGTGAGGCCGGGGGCTGCAGTTCTAGTAGGGTGAGGCCGGGGGCTGCAGTTCTAGTAGGGTGAGGCCGGGGGCTGCAGTTCTAGTAGGGTGAGGCCGGGGGCTGCAGTTCTAGTAGGGTGAGGCCGGGGGCTGCAGTTCTAGTAGGGTGAGGCCGGGGGCTGCAGTTCTAGTAGGGTGAGGCCGGGGGCTGCAGTTCTAGTAGGGTGAGGCCGGGGGCTGCAGTTCTAGTAGGGTGAGGCCGGGGGCTGCAGTTCTAGTAGGGTGAGGCCGGGGGCTGCAGTTCTAGTAGGGTGAGGCCGGGGGCTGCAGTTCTAGTAGGGTGAGGCCGGGGGCTGCAGTTCTAGTAGGGTGAGGCCGGGGGCTGCAGTTCTAGTAGGGTGAGGCCGGGGGCTGCAGTTCTAGTAGGGTGAGGCCGGGGGCTGCAGTTCTAGTAGGGTGAGGCCGGGGGCTGCAGTTCTAGTCGGGTGAGGCCGGGGGCTGCAGTTCTAGTCGGGTGAGGCCGGGGGCTGCAGTTCGAGTCGGGTGAGGCCGGGGGCTGCAGTTCGAGTGCCCTCGCCAAAATCGTTGATATATGTTGAAGCGGGTGGGGCTTAAGCTGCATCTCTTTCACCCCACGGCCCTGTGGAAAGAAATGTGTGTTTTCCCAATTTTAACCGCACACTTGTTTGTGTACAGATATTTTATAATGTCGTATGTTTTTCCCCCCAACACCACTTTCCTTCACTTTGTATAGCAGACCCTCCAGGGGTTGTCTTCACTTTGTATAGCAGACCCTCCAGGGGTTGTCTTCACTTTGTATAGCAGACCCTCCAGGGGTTGTCTTCACTTTGTATAGCAGACCCTCCAGGGGTTGTCTTCACTTTGTATAGCAGACCCTCCAGGGGTTGTCTTCACTTTGTATAGCAGACCCTCCAGGGGTTGTCTTCACTTTGTATAGCAGACCCTCCAGGGGTTGTCTTCACTTTGTATAGCAGACCCTCCAGGGGTTGTCTTCACTTTGTATAGCAGACCCTCCAGATTGAGCCAAAAGCTTTTTGAGATCAGCAATGTATGAGAATACTTTGCCTTTGTTTTGGTTTGTTTCTTTGATTTGACATTTGCTCAGTACATTTGTTTTCACTGAGGAAATGTACGAGTCTGCTGTTAATGATAATGCAGAGGATTTTCCCAAGGTTGCTGTTGACGCATATCCCACGCTAGTTATTGGGGTCAAATTTGTCTCCACTTTTGTGGATTGGGGTGATCAGTCCTTGGTTCCAAATATTGAGGAAGAAGCCAGAGCTGAGGATGATGTTAAGGAGTTTAAGTTTAGCCAATTGGAATTTGTGACCTGTATATTTGATCATTTCATTGAAGATACCATCAACACCACAGGCCTTTTTGGGTTGGAGGGTTTGTATTTTGTCCTGTTGTTCATTTCAATGTAATTAGAGAATCCAGTGGAATCTGGTAGTCTTTAATAGTTGATTCTTCTAAGATTTGTATTTGATCATGTCTATGTTTTTGCTGTTTGTTCTTTGTTATAGGGCCCAAAAAATGGAGAAGTGGTTTATCCATACGTCTATGTTTTGGATAGATAACTCTTTGTGTTTTAGTGTTTTCCATCCAATTTTCCCAGAAGTGGTAGTCTATGGATTCTTCAATTACATTGAGCTGATTTCTGACGTGGTGTTCCTCCCCACCCGTAGTGTATTTCTGTGTTGTTTTAGTGATTCCCCATCCTCAGGTCTCCTCTCCCTGTCTGCCTGTTAACCTACTGTCTCTCTCCTGCCCAGGCGTGTTATGGTATAGTGAAGGTACCATGTGTAATCCTAACTCTCTCTCTCTCTCTCCCCCTGCCCCCCCCGCCCAGGCATGTTATGGTATAGTGAAGGTACCATGTGTAATCCTAACTCTCTCTCTCTCTCTCTCTCTCTCTCTCTCTCTCTCTCTCTCTCTCTCTCTCTCCCCCTGCCCAGGCATGTTATGGTATAGTGAAGGTACCAGATGGTAACTGGCTGTGCAGGACGTGTGTCCTGGGCATCGACCCCCAGTGTCAGCTGTGCCCCATCAAGGGAGGGGCGATGAAGGCTACGAGGGCGGGCACCAAGTGGGCACACGTCAGCTGTGCTCTGTGGATCCCTGAGGTAAAAATTAACACCTTTTTATGCATTCATCTGTCTGTCAGAATGTGGTGTTAAAACAGTAAAGCTGACTGACGGTCCCGTGTGTCTCTGGCTGACTGACGGTTCCGTGTATCTCTGGTTGACTGACGGTACGGTCCCGTGTGTCTCTAGGTGAGCATCGCGTGTCCAGAGAGGATGGAGCCCATCACCAAGGTGTCTCACATCCCCCCCTCCCGCTGGTCTCTCATCTGCAGCCTCTGTAAACTGAAGACTGGAGCCTGTATACAGGTGAGTATGGTGGTTGGACTGTGTATTTCTGAACATATGTAGGTGACTAGATATCACACGTCTCTTGGTTTGTTGTTCACACTCGTAGTGTCTTAGTTTGTAGTATAGTGTGGTTTAACTTTTGTATTGGCTCGTGAAGTGTGTATTAACACAGGGGTTCTCAAACTTTTAGAGACCCTTCTGTGATAGTTAATTAATCAGGGACCCCCCTCATAATGAGAACACAACTGCAGTAGGATAGAAATAAGAGAAGGAGTGTCACTGGCAGTGCATGGCGAGAAGTATTGAGTTGAAAAATGTGTAATTGTTGGGGTACTGTGGATATCATTATCTGTGTGAGCCCCCCAGGCCCATGTTGCTCTGGGGTAAGAACAGACATTATAGTTGAATAATATGCCATTGTATCACAACCTCTAACCTCGGCCAAAATGAGTTTCATTTGTTAGTAATATTCATAAAAAATTACATGCAAAAAAAAAAGTGATATATTTTGAAATCTGCCTGCGGACCTCCTGCAGGACCCCACTTTGACAACCCCTGAGTTAATGAACCTTGTCCTCCTGCAGGACCCCACTTTGACAACCCCTGAGTTAATGAACCTTGTCCTCCTGCAGGACCCCACTTTGACAACCCCTGAGTTAATGAACCTTGTCCTCCTGCAGGACCCCACTTTGACAACCCCTGAGTTAATGAACCTTGTCCTCCTGCAGGACCCCACTTTGACAACCCCTGAGTTAATGAACCTTGTCCTCCTCCTCAGTGCTCAGTGAAGAACTGCACCATTCCGTTCCATGTGACGTGTGCCTTCGAGCACAGCCTGGAGATGAAGACTGTCCTGGATGAAGGAGATGAGGTGAAGTTCAGGTCCTACTGCCTGAAGCACAGCAAGCCCAAGAACCAGGCCTCCTCCGACCCACCAGCCCCCGGCCTCAGCCCCTGTCAGCCAGCCCACAGCAAGCAGTCCAAGGCAGGGGAGCCAGGCTCCGGTCTCAGTCCGGCCCGGCCCAAACCACCCGTAGACCCAGAGAGGGGGGGCCTGAGGGCCCAGAGGTTGCTAGAACTAGAGGAGGAGTTTTCTACTCTGATTCACCCTGAGGAGCTGGCCCTGAACCTGGGCCTCCCTCCCAGCCTGCTGGACTTCATCTACCAGTACTGGAAACTGAAGAGGAAGAGCAACTTCAACCGTGCTCTGCTGCCCCCTAGTGAGGAGGAGGGTAACCTGCTGCTGTTGCCTCATGAAGACAGCATCCACACACGGATGAGGATGTTCATGCACCTCCGACAGGACTTAGAGAGGGTTAGTATTACTTATATTGTATTTAATAAAGATATACACTGAGTATACAAGCATAAAGAACACCTGCTCTTTCCATGACAGACCGACCAGGTGAATCCAGGTGGAAGCTATGATCCCTTATTTATGTCACTTGTTAAATCCACTTCAGTGTAGATGAAGGGCAGGAGACGGGTTAAAGAAGGATTTTTAAGCTTTGAGACAATTGAAACATGGTTTGTGTACCGTTCTAAAGTTTAGTCACTTATAAATGTAATTGTTTTTGAAAGAAAAGCAAATTGTCCATTAAAATAACATCAAATTGATCCGAAATACAGGGTGAATGGACAAGACAAAAGATTTAAGTGCCTTTGAACGGGGTACGGTAGTAGGTGCGAGGCGCACTGGTTTGTGTCTAGAACTGCAATGCTGCTGGGTTTTTCACACTCAACCCTTTCCCGTGTGTATCAAGAATGGTCCACCACCCAAAGGAAATCAAGCCAACTTGACACAACTGTGGGAAGCATTGGAGTCAACATCCTGTGTAACGCTTTACCTCCTTGTGGAGTCCATGCCCCGACGAATTGAGGCTCTTCTGAGGGCTAATGGGGGTGGGGGGGCCAACTCTATTTTTTAGAAGAGGTTATGCACACATACGGATGGATGGTCATGCACCCCAGACGATACTTTTATAGACGTTGTAAATTATACTACACTGAACCCAAATATAAACGCAACATGTAAGGTGTTGAAATTTAAGATAGCAAAAATGTTCCATACGCACAGAAAATGTCACTTAGTTTACATCCCTTTCCCAAGATAATCCATTCAAGAAGCTGATTTAACAGCATGATCATTTACATAGGTGCACCTTATGCTGGGGACAATAAAGAACACTCTAAAATTGGCAGTTTTATAACACAACACCAATGCCACAGATGTCTCAAGTTATGAGGGAGTGTGCAATTGACATGCTGACTGCAGGAATGTCCACCAGAGCTGTTGCCAGAGAATTTAATGTTCATTTCTCTACCATAAGCTGCCTCCCAACGTCATTTTAGAGAATTTGGCAGTATGTCCAACCGGCCTCAACCCCAGGACTTCCACATCCGGCTTCTTCACCTGCGGGATCGTCTGAGACCAGCCACCCAGACAGTTGATGAAACTGAGGAGTATTTAAAGCCATTTTGTGATGGAAAAACTCATTCTGATTGGCTGGGCCTGGCTCCCCAGTGGGTGGGCCCTTCCCAGGCCCACCCATGGCTGCGCCCCCCTACCCAGTCATGTGAAATCCATAAATTAGAGCCTTTGACAGTTATCCATATACAGTTATACAGTACATATTCTAAATGATTCAGACCCCTTCCCCATTTTGTTACGTTACAGTTACATCCTCATCAATCTACACTCAGTACCCCATAATGACAAAGCAAAAACAGGTTTTTAGAAATTTGTGTAAATTTATCTTAGACAGAAACGGTATTTACATAAGTATTCAGACCCTTTGCTACGAGACTCGAAATTGAGCTCGGGTGCCTCCTGTTTCCATTGATCATCCTTGAGATGTTTCTATAACTTCACTGGAGTACACCTGTGGTAAATTCAATTGATTGGACATGATTTGGAAAGACACACACCTGTCTATGTAATGACCCACAGTTGACAGTGCATTTCAGCATTGAAGGTCCCCAAGAACACAGTGGCCTCCATTCTAAAATAGAAGAAGTTTGGAACTACCAAGTCACCAAATCAGAGGAGAAGGGCCTTGGTCAGGGAGGTGAGCAAGAACCCCAATGGTCTCTCGGACAGCTCCAGAGTTTATCTGTGGAAATGGGAGAACCTTCCAGAAGGACAACCATCTCTGCAGTAGTCCCCCAATCAGGCTTTTATGGTAGACTGGTCAGATGGAAGCCACACGGTAAAAGGCACATGACAGCCCACTTGGAGTTTGCCAAAAGGCACCTAAAGGACTCTCAGATTATGAGAAACGAGATTCTCTGGTCTGAAACCAAGATTGAACTATTTGGCCTGAATGCCAAGTGTCACGTCTGGAGGAAATGCTGTGGGGATGTTTTTCAGCGGCAGGGACTGGGAGACTAGTCAGGATCGAGGGAAAGATGAACGGAGCAAAGAACAGAGGTCCTTGATGAAAACCTGCTCCAGAGCACTCAGGACCACAGACTGGGGTGAAGGTTCACCTTCCAACAGGACAATGAACCTAAGCACACAACCAGGACAAAGCAGGAGTGGCTTCGGGAAAAGTCTCTGAATATCCTTGAGTTGCTCAGCCAGAGCCCAGACTTGAACCCCATCGAACATCTTTGGAGAGACCTGAAAATCACAGTGCAGCAACGCTCCCCATCCAACCTGACAGAGCTTAAGAGGATCTGCAGAGAAGAATGGGATAAACTCCCCAAATACAGGTGTGTCAAGCTTGTAGCATCATACCCAAGAAGACTCGAGGCTGTAATCACTGCCAAAGGTGCTTCAACAAAGTACTGAGTAAAGGGTCTGAATACTTCTGTCAATGTCATATTTCAGTTTTTTATATTGAATAAATTTGCAAAAGATGTTTACCTGTATTGTCATTATGGGGTGTTGTGTGTAGATTGACAAGGGGAAAACATTGTATTTAATCCATTTTAGAATAAGGCTGTAATGTAACAAAATGTGGAAAAAGAAAAGGGGTCTGAATATTTTCAGAATGAATTGTAAAATTGTTACATGTTGAGTTTCTATTTTTGTTCAGTATAGTTCTATGAACTCCGAGCTCTGTCATATCAGATCTGAGTTGGGTGCTTCTATGGGATGGCAGGTAGCCAGGGGTTGCCGGTTCCAATCCAGGGTCTTACAGGACGAATCTGTCACCGTGTTGTTCCCTGCAGGAGAGGAATTCGGTTATGGGCCCGTACATAATATAACCTTCCCTTCAGAATGTAAAAAGTTAAGCAAGGAATGAGAGTAGGCTACCTGCCACCGTAACAGGGAGGGGGAGGGTTACGGTGGGGAGGGTTACGGTGAGGAGGGGGGGGGTTACGGTGAGGAGGGGGAGGGTTACGGTGAGGAGGGGGAGGGTTACGGTGAGGAGGGGGAGGGTTACGGTGAGGAGGGGGAGGGTTACGGTGGGGAGGGGGAGGGTTACGGTGGGGAGGGGGAGAGTTACGGTGGGGAGGGGGAGGGTTACGGTGAGGAGGGGGAGGGTTACGGTGAGGAGGGGGAGGGTTACGGTGGGGAGGGGGAGGGTTACGGTGGGGAGGGTTACGGTGAGGAGGGGGAGGGTTACGGTGGGGAGTGGGAGGGTTACGGTCGGGTGGGGAGGGGGAGGGTTACGGTGGGTCAGGCCTGGGGGCCAACGAGGTTAGGGGTCAGGCCTGGGGGCCAACGAGGTTAGGGGTCAGGCCTGGGGGGCAACGAGGTTAGGGGTCAGGCCTGGGGGCCAACGAGGTTAGGGGTCAGGCCTGGGGGCCAACTAGGTTAGGGGTCAGGCCTGGGGGCCAATGAGGTTAGGGGTCAGGCCTGGGGGCCAACGAGGTTAGGGGTCAGGCCTGGGGGCCAAAGAGGTTAGGGGTCAGGCCTGGGGGCCAAAGAGGTTAGGGGTCAGGCCTGGGGGCCAAAGAGGTTAGGGGTCAGGCCTGGGGGCCAAAGAGGTTAGGGGTCAGGCCTGGGGGCCAAAGAGGTTAGGGGTCAGGCCTGGGGGCCAAAGAGGTTAGGGGTCAGGCCTGGGGGCCAAAGAGGTTAGGGTATATAAAAGTGCTTCAAAAAGCAGGGATATTGGGGGACTGAGAGCAAATCAGAAGAGCTCTTCTCTTGAGGGAAGAAAACTAATTCAGTTCCTGTAGATATTCCCTCAAATTTAAGCTAAAATAGGCATATGAAGAATTGTTTCCATCACACAAGTTTTACTAAATCCACACAAGTAATCAAATGTAAAAATAAGTATACAAGGATCTAACCAAAATAATAATCATGACAAGTACAATAGATCTGTAGCTTGACCTCTAAATCAATTCATTTATCCCAGGGGAGATGGAAACTAAAACAGCCACCAGATGGAGACAGATTGCTGGGTGGCTTAGGGTGAGTGTTTGTTAGCTCACCTGACGGTCATGTTGTGTCCCCTACAGGTGAGGAACCTGTGTTACATGGTGAGTCGGAGGGAGAAGCTGAAACTGTCTCAGAGCAAGGCCCAGGAGCAGATCTTCAACCTCCACGTCAAACTGCTCAGCCAGGAGATCTCTGCTGGTAAGATTTGTGTGTGGCCGTATCCGAATAACCATACTTGCATAATAGGTATTTTGGATATGTGAAAAAATACCATTTTATAGTATGTGAAATTAGTATGCTTTAAATGCCAGGATGCCATACTCATTTATGCATTAAAAAAATTATACATTTTTTTAACTAGGCAAATCATTTAAGAACAAATTCTTATTTACAATGACGGCCTACCCCGGCCAAACCTGGACGACGCTGGGCCAATTGAGAGCCACCCTATGGGGCACCCAATCACGGCCGGATGTGATACAGCCTGGATTCGAACCAGGGACTGTAGTGACGTCTCTTGCACTGAGATGCAGTGCCTTAGACCGCTGCGCTACTCGGGAGTGATATCCCTATGGGGCTAGTTAGTGACCATCAGTAAATTAAAGTACATGGGACAATATTATAAAATGTCAATAGCTCCAAATTTCAATAACTTAACCTCAAACCAACTATAAATAGTAAAAAATCATATTAACAAGACAACTAAAAGATGTGCAACATGAAAATATCTTCCCATTGTGTAATTTATTGACGGCCCCTAACTAGCCCCAGAGCTAGGCTACTCTAATTGACTCTCATTTGTAGTCAGTCATGGCCACCGCATTTCTTTCTGATTGGCCCTCATGGTGTGGGAGGAGATGAACTAACCCATAATTCTGATTGGCCCTCATGGTGGTGTGGGAGGAGATGGACTAACCCATAATTCTGATTGGCCCTCATTGTGGTGTGGGAGGGGATGGGGACTAACCCATAATTCTGATTGGTCCTCATGGTCTTTTCTCTCCAGGTCTGCCGGTGGACAGCGTGTTGTTCCGGCCTCCTCCCAGAATCACCCTGACGCTGAAGATGCCCAAAGTGTCGCTGGGTAACGGGAAGACCGGCTCCAAGTCAGGCAACGGCCCCCTGTGTCCAGATAACAGCGGGAACGTTCACCAACGCAGTGGGGGAGGGAAGGGGCTAGGGAAGGGGGGGGGGCTGGGGAAGGGTAAGGGGGGAGGGTTAGGTAAAGGAGGAGGGAAGCCTCAGCTCCATGGGCGAGGCAAGAGAGAGGAGTGCTCCAATGGCAGCCTGCTGTCTGCTTCAGGTCAGTCACGTAGGGAGGGGAGTAATGCCACTGGACCAACACTGACTAACCGTTCTGCCAGGGGCTCAGCCCTGACCATTAAACAGACTGGCAAGCCTCTAATGGGTAAACCGTTGACACTCCACCCTGCCCTACATGGCCACCCTTCCAATGGAAATGGCAAACTGGACCAAGAGCGGACAGGCCCCGTCCCTAGATCCAATGGCGTGATGGAGAAGATGGTGGGCGTGGCCCAGAAGGACAGCTCTTGTCAGACCCCCAGCGAACAGGAAACCAGCGAGGGTTCAGGGGTCAAGGCCAGCCAATCAGTCAGCTTCAGTGATTCCACCATGGAGCACTTCAGCCGGTCGTTCAAGGAGGCGACGGTCAGCTTGGTGCGGACCACGGAGGACCTGCGGGGGGACAAGGTGTCCCAGGAGGGTAAAGGCACCAGATCAGCCCAGGACCGACCCTGGGCCAAACCAGTTCCCGGAGTCCCCCAGGGACTCGGTGGTACCAGATCAGCCAAGGACCGACCCTGGGCCAAACCAGTTCCCGGAGTCCCCCAGGGACTCGGTGGTACCAGATCACCACCCTACAAGGAGACGGATGGATACTGCCCTGACCTGGAACTCAGTGACTCAGAGCCAGAGGCTAAAGGTCAGAGGTTGAGGCAGGGTAGGGTAAAGCAGAGCCTGGGGGGGTCCAGTAGGACCCCAGTACAGAGGTGACAGCCATGACATGACCTTTGCCCCGGCTCTGTCTGAGCGAGCAGCTCTCTGGTCATGGGGCAGAGCCAGAGCCCCTACAATGGCTGGGCCATCTATCTATTGTACACAGGGACAGGAGCACAGGACTGCTGCATGACAGGCGTCCTGACCCAGATCATCACCTCAGTGGGACTCTAAGCCACATGTCTTCTTGAATGGATTTTTGTTCTCTCTCCCTCTATGCTCGGTGTGAACGGAATGCCCTTGGACTGTCTCCTGATTAAACTACTTGTCTGTTTATTTCTGTCTTCTTTGCTCTGGCTAGAAATGATTAGAGCCTGAATGATGGGGGTTTCTTTTTTTGGGGGGGGGGACACAACTTACTGATGTTGATTTGGGTGTTTTACATCGGAGAAATTAAGGTGTAATTTTTCCACACTGAAGTCTCGTCAATTGCCATCCAAAATTAGCAATTGTCCAATAAAATATGTTTCAAATGTCGATTTTCATCCTATCGGTCGTGCTCTATAAATGATTTTCTGTTCTGTACTCAACCTCCCTATCTAGGTTAACATCTACATAATAGGTGAATCTACTCAACCTCCCTCTCCTTTTCTCTCGCTCTTTTGCGATCTCTTGAACTGCCAGCATTAGCATCTCTTGAACTGCTAGCATTAGCATCTCTTGAACTGCCAGCATTAGCATCTCTTGAACTGCCAGCATTAGCATCTCTTGAACTGCCAGCATTAGCATCTCTTGAACTGCCAGCATTAGCATCTCTTGAACTGCCAGCATTAGCATCTCTTGAACTGCCAGCATTAGCATCTCTTGAACTGCCAGCATTAGCATCTCTTGAACTGCCAGCATTAGCATCTCTTGAACTGCCAGCATTAGCATCTCTTGAACTGCTACCTATCCTTTCACATCATTTCAGATGAGGAGACTGTCGTTCAACAGCCAGTTCTTCCGTTAGTCTCCATTTTCAGAGTTGGACAGAGGGAGTCTCTTTAAGGGAATCATTGTGTTCAATAGGGCACATGTTTTTGATGTGTATCAATGTGAAATTCACTGACTGTGTATTGGTATGATTTTGTATCCTTTTTACTAGGGAATAAATAGTATATTTAATCAAATTTGATATTTGGTGACATTTTTGACCCCTGGAACAGAAGAGCTGCAGGGTTATGGAACCTGATGTTATGGTGTACGACTGGTGGGAGTGTATGTTCTGACTGGTGGGGGTGTATGTTCTGACTGGTGGGGGTGTATGTTCTGACTGGTGGGGGTGTATGGTCTGACTGGTGGGGGTGTATGGTCTGACTGGAGGTGGAGGGTCTGACTGGGGGTGGAGGGTCTGACTGGTGGGGGTGTATGTTCTGACTGGTAGTGGTGGTGGTGGTGGATGATCTGACTGGTGGTGGGGTGGATGGTGGTGGAGGGTCTGACTGGTAGTGGTGGTGGGGGTGGAGGGTCTGGGTGGTGGGTGGGGCTGATGGTCTGATTGGTGGTGGGGTGGATGGTCTTACTGGTGGAGGGTCTGACTGGTTGTGGAGGGTCTGACTGGGGGTGGATGGTCTGATTGGTGATGGAGGGTCTGACTCGGTGTGGGGATGGATGGTCTGACTGGTGGGGGTGGAGGGTCTGGGTGGTGGTGGAGGGTCTGATTGGTAGTGGTGGTGGTGGTGGAGGGTCTGACTGGTGGTGGTGGAGGGTCTGACTCGGGGTGGGGGTGGAGGGTCTGACTCGGGGTGGAGGGTCTGACTGGTAGTGGAGGTGGTCGTGGAGGGTCTGACTAGTAGTGGTGGTGGAGGGTCTGACTGGTAGTAGTGGTGGTGGAGGGTCTGACTTGTAGTAGTGGTGGTGGTGGTGGTGGAGGGTCTGACTTGTAGTAGTAGTGGTGGTGGTGGTGGAGGGTCTGACTTGTAGTAGTAGTGGTGGAGGGTCTGACTGGTAGTAGTGGTGGTGGAGGGTCTGACTTGTAGTAGTAGTGGTGGTGGAGGGTCTGACTTGTAGTAGTGGTGGTGGTGGAGGGTCTGACTTGTAGTAGTGGTGGTGGTGGAGGGTCTGACTGGTAGTAGTGGTGGTGGTGGAGGGTCTGACTGGTAGTAGTAGTGGTGGTGGTGGAGGGTCTGACTGGTAGTAGTAGTGGTGGTGGAGGGTCTGACTGGTAGTAGTAGTAGTGGTGGTGGTGGAGGGTCTGACTGGTAGTAGTGGTGGTGGTGGAGGGTCTGACTTGTAGTAGTGGTGGTGGTGGTGGAGGGTCTGACTTGTAGTAGTAGTGGTGGTGGAGGGTCTGACTGGTAGTAGTAGTGGTGGTGGTGGAGGGTCTGACTTGTAGTAGTGGTGGTGGTGGTGGAGGGTCTGACTTGTAGTAGTGGTGGTGGTGGTGGAGGGTCTGACTTGTAGTAGTAGTGGTGGTGGTGGTGGAGGGTCTGACTTGTAGTAGTGGTGGTGGTGGTGGTGGTGGAGGGTCTGACTGGTAGTAGTAGTAGTAGTGGTGGAGGGTCTGATTGGTAGTAGTGGTGGTGGTGGAGGGTCTGACTTGTGGTAGTAGTGGTGGTGGTGGAGGGTCTGACTTGTAGTAGTAGTGGTGGTGGTGGAGGGTCTGACTTGTAGTAGTAGTGGTGGTGGTGGAGGGTCTGACTTGTAGTAGTAGTGGTGGTGGTGGAGGGTCTGACTTGTAGTAGTGGTTGTGGTGGAGGGTCTGACTTGTTGTAGTGGTGGTGGTGGAGGGTCTGACTGGTAGTAGTGGTGGTGGTGGAGGGTCTGACTTGTAGTAGTGGTGGTGGTGGAGGGTCTGACTTGTAGTGGCGGTGGTGGAGGGTCTGACTGGTAGTGGTGGTGGTGGTGGAGGGTCTGACTGGTAGTAGTGGTGGTGGAGGGTCTGACTTGTAGTAGTAGTGGTGGAGGGTCTGACTGGTAGTGGGGGGGGGGGTGGAGGGTCTGACTGGTAGTAGTGGTGGTGGTGGAGGGTCTGACTGGTAGTGGGGGTGGAGGGTCTGACTGGTGGTGATGGTGGAGAATCTGACTGGTAGTGGTGGTGGTGGAGGGTCTGTAACCAGTCACAGCCCAGTCCTCCTTCCTACTTGTCTCCACTATAACCAGTCACAGCCCAGTCCCTCCTCCTTCCTACTGGCCTCTACTATAACCAGCCCAGTCCCTCCTCCTTCCTACTGGCCTCCACTATAACCAGTCACAGCCCAGTCCTCCTTCCTACTGGCCTCCACTATAACCAGTCACAATCCAGTCCTCTTTCCTACTGGCCTCTACTATAACCAGTCACAATCCAGTCCTCTTTCCTACTGGCCTCCACTATAACCAGTCACATCCCAGTCCTCCTTCCTACTGGCCTCCACTATAACCAGTCACAGCCCAGTCCTCCTTCCTACTGGCCTCCACTATAACCAGTCACATCCCAGTCCTCCTTCCTTACTGGCCTCCTATAACCAGTCACATCCCAGTCCTCCTTCCTTACTGGCCTCCACTATAACCAGTCACAGCCCAGTCCTCCTCCTTCCTACTGGCCTCCACTATAACCAGTCACAGCCCAGTCCTCCTCCTTCCTACTGGCCTCCACTATAACCAGTCACAGCCCAGTCCTCCTCCTTCCTACTGGCCTCCACTATAACCAGTCACAGCCCAGTCCTCCTTCCTACTGGCCTCCACTATAACCAGTCACAATCCAGTCCTCTTTCCTACTGGCCTCTACTATAACCAGTCACAATCCAGTCCTCTTTCCTACTGGCCTCCACTATAACCAGTCACAGCCCAGTCCTCTTTCCTACTGGCCTCCACTATAACCAGTCACAGCCCAGTCCTCCTTCCTACTGGCCTCCACTATAACCAGTCACAGCCCAGTCCTCCTTCCTTACTGGCCTCCACTATAACCAGTCACATCCTAGCTTCCTTCCTACTGGCCTCTACTATAACCAGTCCCAGCCCAGTCCTCTTTCCTACTGGCCTCCACTATAACTAGTCACAGCCCAGTCCTCTTTCCTACTGGTCTCCACTATAACCAGTCACATCCCAGTCCTCCTTCCTACTGGCCTCCACTATAACCAGTCACAGCCCAGTCCTCCTTCCTACTGGCCTCCACTATAACCAGTCACATCCCAGTCCTCCTTCCTTACTGGCCTCCTATAACCAGTCACATCCCAGTCCTCCTTCCTACTGGCCTCCACTATAACCAGTCACAGCCCAGTTCTCCTTCCTACTGGCCTCCACTATAACTAGTCACAGCCCACTCCTCTTTCCTACTGGCCTCCACTATAACCAGTCACAGCCCAGTTCTCCTTCCTACTGGCCTCCACTATAACTAGTCACAGCCCAGTCCTCCTTCCTACTGGCCTCCACTATAACTAGTCACAGCCCAGTCCTCTTTCCTACTGGCCTCCACTATAACCTCCACTATAACTAGTCACAGCTCAGTGTGAAGTACATACGATAGGCTAAAGGTTTCCATGCAACAGCTTGTTTGGGTAACGTTGTCATGACGTGGCCCTCTTTGCCTATAACAAGCACCAGCTTTCTCTCTCTTCCCCCTACACCCAGGCTCTGAAATCTCAGGTCGTAAATTCCTGGAGGAAATTCTCTTCCCGGCCATGCAGTATAGAGAGAGGGTTCACAGTAGAACAAAGGAACTTCTTCTACCTCACAGAACTTGATAACTGAACAATATCCATGTTTTGGAGAATGTGTAAACGGTTGGTGGCGAATCCAGCTACGACCCGGACCATTTTGTTTTATGATTGTGACATTTCCATAACTCTGTTTATACAGGAGCCTCTGTTCTGAGGTTTGCATCTAATTATTGTATAAAATGAATGAGTAAAGATTTAACTATTTGTGAAATTGTGTAATGTGATTTTAAACCGTTAATGTGAGAGAATTGTATTTCTGTTTAAAGTTTCACTAAGTCATTGGCCCACCCCCATGAGCACAGACATCGATCTGGCATCATGGGACAGCCTTTTCTGCCGTTCTGAATAAAACCCCCACCTGGAGAAGCCCCTTCAGACCAAGCGTACCTCGATTACCAAGAGGGCTAAGGTTTGAGTAGAGCCCATGTGTACCTTCAGTATAAGCTAAGGTTGTAATGGTTGTTAAACTCTGAGACTATCGATACCGACAGAATAAGAGTAAATCTTCAAAACTAATTACTAGTCTGCAGCTAGGAATTATGTACCCGTGAACGCGGGGACCAACAACCGCCAAAACATCTATTCTATAAGAACATTTCTGACCAATTCCATATAAACTAGACCAAGTTCATGCAAACTAGACCAGGTCGGTGTAAACTAGACCAAGTTCATGTCAACTAGACCAAGTTCATGTAAACTAGACCAAGTTCATGTAAACTAGACCAAGTTCATGTAAACTAGACCAGGTCTGTGTAAACTAGACCAGGTCGGTATAAACTAGACCAAGTTCATGCAAACTAGACCAGGTCGGTGTAAACTAGACCAAGTTCATGTCAACTAGACCAAGTTCATGTCAACTAGACCAGGTCGGTGTAAACTAAACCAAGTTCATGTCAACTAGACCAAGTTCATGTCAAACTAGACCAAGTCGGTGTAAGCTAGACCAAGTTAATTATACCAAGTCTGTGTAAACTAGACCAGGTCGGTGTAAACTAGACCAAGTTCAAGGTAAACTAGACCAGGTCGGTGTAAACTAGACCAGGTCGGTGTAAACTAGACCAAGTTCATGCAAACTAGACCAGGTCGGTGTAAACTAGACCAGGTCGGTGTAAACTAGACCAAGTTCATGTCAACTAGACCAAGTTCATGTCAACTAGACCAAGTTCATGTCAACTAGACCAGGTCGGTGTAAACTAGACCAAGTTCATGTCAACTAGACCAAGTTCATGTCAACTAGACCAGGTCGGTGTAAACTAGACCAAGTTCATGTCAAACTAGACCAAGTTCAAGGTAAACTAGACCAAGTTCAAGGTAAACTAGACCAAGTTCATGTCAAACTAGACCAAGTTCAAGGTAAACTAGACCAAGTTCATGTCAACTAGACCAGGTCGGTGTAAACTAGACCAAGTTCAAGGTAAACTAGACCAAGTTCATGTCAACTAGACCAGGTCGGTGTAAACTAGACCAGGTTAATTAAACCAAGTCTGTGTAAACTAGACCAGGTCGGTGTAAACTAGACCAAGTTAATTATACCAAGTCTGTAAACTAGACCAGGTCGGTGTAAACTAGACCAGGTCGGTGTAAACTAGACCAGGTCGGTGTAAACTAGACCAAGTTAAAGGTAAACTAGACCAGGTCGGTGTAAACTAAACCAGGTTAATTAGACCAAGTCTGTGTAAACTAGACCAAGTTCATGTCAACTAGACCAGGTCGGTGTAAACTAGACCAGGTTAATTATACCAGGTCGGTGTAAACTAGACCAGGTTAATTATACCAAGTGTGTGTAAACTAAACCAGGTTGATTATACCAAGTCTGTGTAAACTAGACCAGGTTAATTATACCAGGTTGGTGTAAACTAGACCAGGTTAATTATACAAGGTCGGTGTAAACTAGACCAGGTTAATTATACCAAGTCTGTGTAAACTAGACCAGGTTAATTATACCAGGTCGGTGTCAACTAGACCAGGTCGGTGTAAACTAGACCAAGTCTGTGTAAACTAGACCAGGTCGGTGTAAACTAGACCAGGTTAATTATACCAGGTCGGTGTAAACTAGACCAGGTTAATTATACCAGGTCGGTGTCAACTAGACCAGGTTGGTGTAAACTAGACCAAGTCTGTGTAAACTAGACCAGGTCGGTGTAAACTAGACCAGGTTAATTATACCAGGTCGGTGTAAACTAGACCAGGTTAATTATACCAAGTCTGTGTAAACTAGACCAGGTTAATTATACCAGGTTGGTGTAAACTAGACCAGGTTAATTATACCAGGTCGGTGTCAACTAGACCAAGTCTGTGTAAACTAGACCAGGTTAATTATACCAAGTCTGTGTAAACTAGACCAAGTCTGTGTAAACTAGACCAGGTTAATTATACCAAGTCTGTGTAAACTAGACCAGGTTAATTATACCAAGTCTGTGTAAACTAGACCAGGTTAATTATACCAAGTCTGTGTAAACTAGACCAGGTTAATTAGACCAAGTCTGTGTAAACTAGACCAGGTCAGTGTAAACTAGACCAGGTCGGTGTAAACTAGACCAGGTCGGTGTCAACTAGACCAGGTCGGTGTCAACTAGACCAGGTTAATTATACCAAGTCTGTGTAAACTAGACCAAGTCGGTGTAAACTAGACCAAGTCGGTGTAAACTAGACCAGGTCGGTGTAAACTAGACCAGGTCGGTGTAAACTAGACCAGGTCGGTGTCAACTAGACCAGGTCGGTGTCAACTAGACCAGGTTAATTATACCAAGTCTGTGTAAACTAGACCAGGTTAATTAGACCAAGTCTGTGTAAACTAGACCAGGTCAGTGTAAACTAGACCAAGTCGGTGTAAACTAGACCAAGTCGGTGTAAACTAGACCAGGTCGGTGTAAACTAGACCAGGTCGGTGTAAACTAGACCAGGTCGGTGTAAACTAGACCAGGTTAATTAAACCAAGTCTGTGTAAACTAGACCAGGTCGGTGTAAACTAGACCAAGTTAATTATACCAAGTCTGTGTAAACTAGACCAGGTCGGTGTAAACTAGGTCAGGTTAATTAAACCAAGTCTGTGTAAACTAGACCAGGTCGGTGTAAACTAGACCAAGTTAATTATACCAAGTCTGTGTAAACTAGACCAGGTCGGTGTAAACTAGGTCAGGTTAATTAAACCAAGTCTGTGTAAACTAGACCAGGTCGGTGTAAACTAGACCAGGTCGGTGTAAACTAGACCAGGTCGGTGTAAACTAGACCAAGTTAATTATACCAAGTCTGTGTAAACTAGACCAGGTCGGTGTAAACTAGACCAAGTTCAAGGTAAACTAGACCAAGTTCATGTCAACTAGACCAGGTCGGTGTAGACTAGACCAGGTTAATTAAACCAAGTCTGTGTAAACTAGACCAGGTCGGTGTAAACTAGACCAAGTTAATTATACCAAGTCTGTGTAAACTAGACCAGGTCGGTGTAAACTAGGTCAGGTTAATTAAACCAAGTCTGTGTAAACTAGACCAGGTCGGTGTAAACTAGACCAAGTTCAAGGTAAACTAGACCAAGTTCATGTCAACTAGACCAGGTCGGTGTAAACTAGACCAGGTTAATTAAACCAAGTCTGTGTAAACTAGACCAGGTCGGTGTAAACTAGACCAAGTTAATTATACCAAGTCTGTAAACTAGACCAGGTCGGTGTAAACTAGACCAGGTCGGTGTAAACTAAACCAGGTTAATTAGACCAAGTCTGTGTAAACTAGACCAAGTTCATGTCAACTAGACCAGGTCGGTGTAAACTAGACCAGGTTAATTATACCAGGTCGGTGTAAACTAGACCAGGTTAATTATACCAAGTGTGTGTAAACTAAACCAGGTTGATTATACCAAGTCTGTGTAAACTAGACCAGGTTAATTATACCAGGTTGGTGTAAACTAGACCAGGTTAATTATACAAGGTCGGTGTAAACTAGACCAGGTTAATTATACCAAGTCTGTGTAAACTAGACCAGGTTAATTATACCAGGTCGGTGTCAACTAGACCAAGTCTGTGTAAACTAGACCAGGTCGGTGTAAACTAGACCAGGTTAATTATACCAGGTCGGTGTAAACTAGACCAGGTTAATTATACCAAGTCTGTGTAAACTAGACCAGGTTAATTATACCAGGTTGGTGTAAACTAGACCAGGTTAATTATACCAGGTCGGTGTCAACTAGACCAAGTCTGTGTAAACTAGACCAGGTTAATTATACCAAGTCTGTGTAAACTAGACCAAGTCTGTGTAAACTAGACCAGGTTAATTATACCAAGTCTGTGTAAACTAGACCAGGTTAATTATACCAAGTCTGTGTAAACTAGACCAGGTTAATTAGACCAAGTCTGTGTAAACTAGACCAGGTCAGTGTAAACTAGACCAGGTCGGTGTAAACTAGACCAGGTCGGTGTCAACTAGACCAGGTCGGTGTCAACTAGACCAGGTTAATTATACCAAGTCTGTGTAAACTAGACCAAGTCGGTGTAAACTAGACCAAGTCGGTGTAAACTAGACCAGGTCGGTGTAAACTAGACCAGGTCGGTGTAAACTAGACCAGGTCGGTGTCAACTAGACCAGGTCGGTGTCAACTAGACCAGGTTAATTATACCAAGTCTGTGTAAACTAGACCAGGTTAATTAAACCAAGTCTGTGTAAACTAGACCAGGTCGGTGTAAACTAGACCAAGTTAATTATACCAAGTCTGTGTAAACTAGACCAGGTCGGTGTAAACTAGGTCAGGTTAATTAAACCAAGTCTGTGTAAACTAGACCAGGTCGGTGTAAACTAGACCAAGTTAATTATACCAAGTCTGTGTAAACTAGACCAGGTCGGTGTAAACTAGGTCAGGTTAATTAAACCAAGTCTGTGTAAACTAGACCAGGTCGGTGTAAACTAGACCAGGTCGGTGTAAACTAGACCAGGTCGGTGTAAACTAGACCAGGTCGGTGTAAACTAGACCAAGTTAATTATACCAAGTCTGTGTAAACTAGACCAGGTCGGTGTAAACTAGACCAAGTTCAAGGTAAACTAGACCAAGTTCATGTCAACTAGACCAGGTCGGTGTAGACTAGACCAGGTTAATTAAACCAAGTCTGTGTAAACTAGACCAGGTCGGTGTAAACTAGACCAAGTTAATTATACCAAGTCTGTGTAAACTAGACCAGGTCGGTGTAAACTAGGTCAGGTTAATTAAACCAAGTCTGTGTAAACTAGACCAGGTCGGTGTAAACTAGGTCAGGTTAATTAAACCAAGTCTGTGTAAACTAGACCAGGTCGGTGTAAACTAGACCAAGTTAATTATACCAAGTCTGTGTAAACTAGACCAGGTCGGTGTAAACTAGGTCAGGTTAATTAAACCAAGTCTGTGTAAACTAGACCAGGTCGGTGTAAACTAGACCAGGTCGGTGTAAACTAGACCAGGTCGGTGTAAACTAGACCAAGTTAATTATACCAAGTCTGTGTAAACTAGACCAGGTCGGTGTAAACTAGACCAAGTTCAAGGTAAACTAGACCAAGTTCATGTCAACTAGACCAGGTCGGTGTAGACTAGACCAGGTTAATTAAACCAAGTCTGTGTAAACTAGACCAGGTCGGTGTAAACTAGACCAAGTTAATTATACCAAGTCTGTAAACTAGACCAGGTCGGTGTAAACTAGACCAGGTCGGTGTAAACTAAACCAGGTTAATTAGACCAAGTCTGTGTAAACTAGACCAAGTTCATGTCAACTAGACCAGGTCGGTGTAAACTAGACCAGGTTAATTATACCAGGTCGGTGTAAACTAGACCAGGTTAATTATACCAAGTGTGTGTAAACTAAACCAGGTTGATTATACCAAGTCTGTGTAAACTAGACCAGGTTAATTATACCAGGTTGGTGTAAACTAGACCAGGTTAATTATACAAGGTCGGTGTAAACTAGACCAGGTTAATTATACCAAGTCTGTGTAAACTAGACCAGGTTAATTATACCAGGTCGGTGTCAACTAGACCAAGTCTGTGTAAACTAGACCAGGTCGGTGTAAACTAGACCAGGTTAATTATACCAGGTCGGTGTAAACTAGACCAGGTTAATTATACCAAGTCTGTGTAAACTAGACCAGGTTAATTATACCAGGTTGGTGTAAACTAGACCAGGTTAATTATACCAGGTCGGTGTCAACTAGACCAAGTCTGTGTAAACTAGACCAGGTTAATTATACCAAGTCTGTGTAAACTAGACCAAGTCTGTGTAAACTAGACCAGGTTAATTATACCAAGTCTGTGTAAACTAGACCAGGTTAATTATACCAAGTCTGTGTAAACTAGACCAGGTTAATTAGACCAAGTCTGTGTAAACTAGACCAGGTCAGTGTAAACTAGACCAGGTCGGTGTAAACTAGACCAGGTCGGTGTCAATTAGACCAGGTCGGTGTCAACTAGACCAGGTTAATTATACCAAGTCTGTGTAAACTAGACCAAGTCGGTGTAAACTAGACCAAGTCGGTGTAAACTAGACCAGGTCGGTGTAAACTAGACCAGGTCGGTGTAAACTAGACCAGGTCGGTGTCAACTAGACCAGGTCGGTGTCAACTAGACCAGGTTAATTATACCAAGTCTGTGTAAACTAGACCAGGTTAATTAGACCAAGTCTGTGTAAACTAGACCAGGTCAGTGTAAACTAGACCAAGTCGGTGTAAACTAGACCAAGTCGGTGTAAACTAGACCAGGTCGGTGTAAACTAGACCAGGTCGGTGTAAACTAGACCAGGTCGGTGTAAACTAGACCAGGTCGGTGTAAACTAGACCAGGTTCATTAAACCAAGTCTGTGTAAACTAGACCAGGTCGGTGTAAACTAGACCAAGTTAATTATACCAAGTCTGTGTAAACTAGACCAGGTCGGTGTAAACTAGGTCAGGTTAATTAAACCAAGTCTGTGTAAACTAGACCAGGTCGGTGTAAACTAGACCAAGTTAATTATACCAAGTCTGTGTAAACTAGACCAGGTCGGTGTAAACTAGGTCAGGTTAATTAAACCAAGTCTGTGTAAACTAGACCAGGTCGGTGTAAACTAGACCAGGTCGGTGTAAACTAGACCAGGTCGGTGTAAACTAGACCAAGTTAATTATACCAAGTCTGTAAACTAGACCAGGTCGGTGTAAACTAGACCAGGTCGGTGTAAACTAGACCAAGTTAATTATACCAAGTCTGTGTAAACTAGACCAGGTCGGTGTAAACTAGACCAGGTCGGTGTAAACTAGACCAAGTTCAAGGTAAACTAGACCAAGTTCATGTCAACTAGACCAGGTCGGTGTAAACTAGACCAGGTTAATTAAACCAAGTCTGTGTAAACTAGACCAGGTCGGTGTAAACTAGACCAAGTTAATTATACCAAGTCTGTGTAAACTAGACCAGGTCGGTGTAAACTAGGTCAGGTTAATTAAACCAAGTCTGTGTAAACTAGACCAGGTCGGTGTAAACTAGACCAAGTTCAAGGTAAACTAGACCAAGTTCATGTCAACTAGACCAGGTCGGTGTAAACTAGACCAGGTTAATTAAACCAAGTCTGTGTAAACTAGACCAGGTCGGTGTAAACTAGACCAAGTTAATTATACCAAGTCTGTAAACTAGACCAGGTCGGTGTAAACTAGACCAGGTCGGTGTAAACTAAACCAGGTTAATTAGACCAAGTCTGTGTAAACTAGACCAAGTTCATGTCAACTAGACCAGGTCGGTGTAAACTAGACCAGGTTAATTATACCAGGTCGGTGTAAACTAGACCAGGTTAATTATACCAAGTGTGTGTAAACTAAACCAGGTTGATTATACCAAGTCTGTGTAAACTAGACCAGGTTAATTATACCAGGTTGGTGTAAACTAGACCAGGTTAATTATACAAGGTCGGTGTAAACTAGACCAGGTTAATTATACCAAGTCTGTGTAAACTAGACCAGGTTAATTATACCAGGTCGGTGTCAACTAGACCAGGTCGGTGTAAACTAGACCAAGTCTGTGTAAACTAGACCAGGTCGGTGTAAACTAGACCAGGTTAATTATACCAGGTCGGTGTAAACTAGACCAGGTTAATTATACCAAGTCTGTGTAAACTAGACCAGGTTAATTATACCAGGTTGGTGTAAACTAGACCAGGTTAATTATACCAGGTCGGTGTCAACTAGACCAAGTCTGTGTAAACTAGACCAGGTTAATTATACCAAGTCTGTGTAAACTAGACCAAGTCTGTGTAAACTAGACCAGGTTAATTATACCAAGTCTGTGTAAACTAGACCAGGTTAATTATACCAAGTCTGTGTAAACTAGACCAGGTTAATTAGACCAAGTCTGTGTAAACTAGACCAGGTCAGTGTAAACTAGACCAAGTCGGTGTAAACTAGACCAGGTCGGTGTAAACTAGACCAGGTCGGTGTAAACTAGACCAGGTCGGTGTAAACTAGACCAAGTCGGTGTAAACTAGACCAGGTCGGTGTAAACTAGACCAGGTCGGTGTAAACTAGACCAGGTTAATTAGACCAAGTCTGTGTAAACTATAACACGTGTGGTGGTAATGAAATATTAATTACATACTGTAGTGTTTAATTAGACCTACTATGCAGTTTTACTTAGAGAATTGTCTTTTGTTAGTATTTTTACTGATACATGATGGTCTTGTGTGACAGTAATCAGTCGTACAGATGCGAGCTGTTTGGGTGCGACCGCAATCTACAGGAACTTAGATATGTGGAAACATGCAGAAAGGAACAGACAATGGTGGCAATGTCTGCTATCTTAATCTGAACAAATCAAACTTTTAGTCACATGCGCCGAATACAACAAGTGTAGACTTTACATTTGAAATGCTTACTTACAAGCCCTTAACCAACAGTGCATTTCAAGAAGAGTTAAGAAAATATTTACCAAATAAACTAAAGTAAAATGTAACACAATCACGAGGCTATATGTACCGAGTCCGTGTACGGCGGTACAGGTCAGAGGTAAGTTGTACAGGTAGGTAGGGGTGACCAGCTAAATCAGCTTTTACACACCATGTTCCGTCCCTGTTTCCAACCATCTGCTAAACTGCCACGTAGACAAAAATAGGTTGTACTTGGAGAGAGACAATTCTGTTCGTTGAGCTTTCCTAACGATGCACTGATTTAGTGCTTATTATTGACTGCTTCATTTTTGCCAATCTTATAATAAAGTTGTTTTGCAGAATAGTCTCTCCCTTTTGGTTAGAATTACCACCACACACACAGATACTAGACCATCAAAAAGAAAGAAGGACCAAGGTACTCTTAATATATTTAATTAAAATGCCTTTATTTGTATGGTATGTTCAATGTAAACTAAGTTTAAAAACTCTGCGTTTCATCTGCATGGCCTTCGTCAGAGAGTACAAAGATATGATAATACAATGTCCATATCTCCATTTAAACCAGGGTACTTAGTGGCCTGTAGTTGGTAAATCCATATGTTCATTCAAACCAGGTTTATTAGTGGCCTGTAGTTTGTAAATCCCAAAACTTTCACTTTGGTTTAGCTGTTTAACATGGCCCCCTTTTCTAATTGAGGCTGGAACATAGTCCATATCAACTGTAGCAAGTCAACTATACCAAGTCCATATAAACTATACCATGTCAATTCTAAACTATACCAAGTCAATATCAATTAGAAAGCGTGTCTGGGAGGAGGGGTGGGAGAGAGACAGAGTGTCCGGTACAAGGTAGCACGTCTGGTCAACAGGTCAGGGTTCAATAGCCGCAGGCAGAACAGCAGAAACTGTATCAGCAGCACGACCAGGTGGACTGGGGACGGGGACAGCCAGGAGTCATCAGGCCAGGTAGTCCTGAGGCATGATCCTAGGGCTGAGAGAGAAGTTCACACAGGACACCAGATAAGACTTTCACAACATAGGACAGACTGACCCTGGCACATGGACTGTTACAGCATAGTTTGGAATGAGCTGTTCTAGGGTTAGGTGTCCATACTTTTGGTCATGGAGTGTAGGTAGGAGCAAGTGTAATGCTTTATAGGTTAGCAGTTTTCGTCAAGATTCTTGCAGCCGCTGAGTTCGAGTCCAGGCTTTGTCGCAGCCGGCTGCGACCGGGAGACTCATGGGGTGGGGTGCAATTGGCCCAGCTTCATCCGGGTTAGGTGAGGGTTTGGCTGGCAGGGATGTCCCTTGGTCTCAACCCAGCCCTGTGCGACTGGGTACTGGACTTCCTGACGGGCCGCCCCCAGGTGGTAAGGGTAGGTAACAACATCTCCACCCCGCTGATCCTCAACACTGTGGCCCCACAAGGGTGCGTTCTGAGCCCTCTCCTGTACTCCCTGTTCACCCAACTCAATCATCAAGTTTGCGGACGACACAACAGTAGTGGGCTTGATTACCAACAACGACGAGACGGCCTACAGGGAGGAGGTGAGAGCCCTCGGAGTGTGGTGTCAGGAAAATAACCTCACACTCAACGTCAACAAAACAAAGGAGATGATTGTGGACTTCAGGAAACAGCAGAGGGAGCACCCCCCTATCCACATCGACGGGACAGTAGTGGAGAGGGTAGCAAGTTTTAAGTTCCTCGGCATACACATCACAGACAAACTGAATTGGTCCACCCACACAGACAGCGTTGTGAAGAAGGCGCAGCAGCAGCTCTTCAACCTCAGGAGGCTGAAGAAATTCGGCTTGTCACCAAAAGCACTCACAAACTTCTACAGATGCACAATCGAGAGCATCCTGGCGGGCTGTATCACCGCCTGGTACGGCAACTGCTCCGCCCACAACCGTAAGGCTCTCCAGAGGGTAGTGAGGTCTGCACAACGCATCACCGGGAGCAAACTACCTCCCCTCCAGGACAACTACACCACCCGATGTCCCAGGAAGGCCATAAAGATCATCAAGGACAAGAGCCACTGCCTGTTCACCCCGCTATCATCCAGAAGGCGAGGTCAGTACAGGTGCACCAAAGCAGGGACCGAGAGTCTGAAAAACAGCTTCTATCTCAAGGCCATCAGACTGTTAAACAGCCACCACTAACATTGAGTGGCTGCTGCCAACACACTGACTCAACTCCAGCCACTTATATAATGAAAATGGATGGAAATTGATGTAAAATATATCACTAGCCACTTTAAACAATGCTACTTAATATAATGTTTACATACCCTACATTATTCATCTCATATGTATATGTATATACTGTACTCTATATCATCTACTGCATCCTTATGTAATACATGTATCACTAGCCACTTTAACTATGCCACTTTGTTTACATACCCTACATTACTCATCTCATATGTATATATTGTACTCGATACCATCTACTGCATCTTGCCTATGCCGTTCTGTACCATCACTCATTCATATATCTTTATGTACATATTCTTTATCCCTTTACACTTGTGTGTATAAGGTAGTAGTTGTGGAATTGTTAGGTTAAATTACTCGTTGGTTATTACTGCATTGTCGGAACTAGAAGCACAAGCATTTCGCTACACTCGCATTAACATCTGCTAACCATGTGTATGTGACCATTAACATCTGCTAACCATGTGTATGTGACCATTAACATCTGCTAACCATGTGTATGTGACCATTAACATCTGCTAACCATGTGTATGTGACCAATAACATCTGCTAACCATGTGTATGTGACCATTAACATCTGCTAACCATGTGACTGTGGCCATTAACATCTGCTAACCATGTGACTGTGGCCATTAACATCTGCTAACCATGTGACTGTGGCCATTAACATCTGCTAACCATGTGACTGTGGCCATTAACATCTGCTAACCATGTGTATGTGACCATTAACATCTGCTAACCATGTGACTGTGGCCATTAACATCTGCTAACCATGTGACTGTGGCCATTAACATCTGCTAACCATGTGTATGTGACCATTAACATCTGCTAACCATGTGTATGTGACAAATAACAGTTGATTTGATTTTTGATTTGAGTGTAGGGAGATGTTTATTAGGTTCAACATACAGTGCATTTGAAACATATTCAGACCTCTTGACTTTTTCCACATTTTGTTCTTACAGCCTTATTCTAAAATGGATTAAATTGTTTTTTTCCTGATCAATCTACACACAATACCCCATAAAGACGAAGCAA